>NC_057813.1:453849512-454015986 GCF_018294505.1 Triticum aestivum | reverse complement strand
GGACAGCGGCGAAGCTTCTGGACACGGTGAGACGGCGTGGAGACGACGGGGAGCACGGCTACGACGGTGGTGCGGCGATGGTGGCGTCGGCCATGGCTGGGGCGTGCGAGGGGGAGGAGCTGGAGAGGAGAGGGGGTGTCTGGGGGGTTCGGGGGACAGAGGGAGGACGATCCACGTCGTCACCTGGCGAGGGGAGCGGCGAGGCGGCGAGCAGGTGCGTGGCGCACGCCGCAGTCGCCGTCGGGCACCTGCCTGCCTGCCTGGCCGAAGCAGCTCGCTGGAGCGGTGCTGGGCTGGGCCGGCAGGTGGGCTGGCTAGTGGGCTGCGGTGGCGCCAGGTAGGGTTTTCCCTTTTTTTTCTATTTTCTGTTTTATTTAATAATTCTGCAACTTTGTTGAGTTAAATAAAATACCTAGGCAACTCCAAAAATCACCAAACTACTCCTGGTCCATAGTTGGAATATTTCCAACATGAAACATTTCAGTTTGGAGATATTTGAGCATTTAAATATTTTATATTATTTCAAATGCCCAAATTCAAATATCTATGATTTAATTCAAAGACCCTATGATGGCCTAGAAAAATGTGCACCACTTTTGTCAGAGGTTCTGAACCAAGGCTAAAATGATGGGCATTTTAGAAGGGCATTTCAGGTTCATTGAAAATTTATTTTAGTAACCCTAGTTGGTTTCAGAGGGGACTGGGGGTTCTGTCATCCCCATTTCAAGTTTCTGATGAAAAGTAAACATGATGCAACACTCTAATGCATGACTAGCTAGGGTGTGACAGAAAAGAAACTCGCCGTCGATGATGTCCTTGATCTCATGGAAGCCGGAGGTCAGCATCGCCTCCCTGTCAGTCCAGGAGGAGCGCTCGCTCTCGAACTCGGCCAGGAGAGCAGCCTCCTTCTTCTCGGCCTCGTCCTGCGCCTTCTTGAGCAGCTCCTTCTGCTCGGCCAGCTGCGCAGCCAGCAGGTCACGCTCCGTGGCAAGTCCGCTGCACTCCTCCCCCTTGGCGCGCAAGGCGGTGTTGGCCTCGCCCAGCTGCTCCTGAAGAGCGGCGTTGGCCCCTGAAGAAGAAAAAAGAGAAAAGACGATAAGTCGTCAACAAAGGAGGTCGCTGAGAAGATCCGGCCTGACTGCTCAGCAGTCGGCCTGAATCTCGGGGACTACGCCCGCGGGTGCGCCAGCGCGCCCCCGCGAAAAAAGAAGAAGGACTCACTCTGGCTCTCCGACAAGTCGGCGGTCCGCCTGCCCAGCTCCTCAACATTGCGGTTGAAGGCAGCTGCACGGAGATTGTGATACTCCTATAATAAGCATTTCGGACAAAAGTTAAATATTTGGAACTCGCCAGAGGGAGTTCCGGGCCACCCGCACAGTAGCCGACCCGAAACTCGGGGACTACACCCAGTGGGTGCACTGGCGCGCCCCCACAGAGAAGAACAAGAAAAACAAGAATCAAAGAGGAAGGCGTACTCGGACGGCTGTTCACACTGCCAGATGCGCCCTGGTGCAGTTTTGAAGGGCGTCGCCCTCAGCTTGCAGCTTTGCCTGGACGTCCAAAAGCGCCTGGTTCAGCGGACCTGTGCCGCCTCCACGCAACCACCCAACGGGCACGGCGCTCGTCGCCTCGGCGTCTGGGGTGGCCGAGCTGGTAGCACCGATCTCCAAGGGCCGCGGCGCCGAAGTCGCCCTCTCAAGACGGCGGCGCACTGGCGAGGCGACTTGCAGAAGCAGCCTCGCCTCAGACTCGTCCGCGGTCGGCGGCACCGGCGGGCCCGCCAGCTGTTCTCCATGCGTGCTCCTAGACGGTGGCGGAGGCGGCACGAGCGTGTCCGACATAGAGGCCTTGCCGCTTTCCTTCTCCACGACGGGTTTCTCGGCGCCGACTTCTCCAGTCTGCCCCGTGAACTCCGGGGGCGGCGGCACGGAGGACAGCGGCATGACGAACAACACCGATTGGCGGTGTGCGGCCTCCTCGGCTTGCCGCCTTGCTGCAACGGTGGCTTCGGCCTCTTCCAGTTTTTTCTGGGCAGAGGCCGCGGCCTTTTCAGCCTCCACCTTCTCCAGGTGGTCGGCCTCATCCTCGTCGCGCTTCTCCCGCGCGTTTCGCTCCGTCGCCTCCCGAAGGTCGGCGGCAGGGTCAACCCGCCAAGTGTTGGCTGACGTCTCTGCCGACCCCATGACGGAGGGGACGGCGGCCCTCTCAAGGGTAAGGGGAGCCCTGAAGCAAAAAGGGAATGAAAACAGGAAACTCGGACGAGATTCACCAAAGAAAAATAAAGACGAAGGAGGAAACACTTACGCAGAGACTAGCGGCGGCCTCTTCACTTCCTTGCGGAAGCGGTTGGCCCTCGCGGCCGCCTCCTCCCGTCTGGTCGCGGCGGCCGCCCCCTTGAGCTTCTTCGGCTTGCCGCCAAATGAACTCGGCCCAGTCTGGCGCCTCTTCAAGCTGCCTTGGCCGGCCAGGCCGGCGGAGGAACCCGCGCCCGATGGGCCGACCCTTGGCTGGTGGCGCGGGACGATTTGCCCTTCAGCGTCGTCATCAGGCCAGTCGGCGAAGGTGGCCGAGGGCCTGAGGCCGCCTCCCGCTCCTCCTCCCCCACCTTCGACGTCGGCTTCCATCGCCGCCGCCCCCAAGTCGGGGTCGTCGACGTTGCTCTCCACTCAGTCGGGGACGAACTCGCGGGGCGGTCTCGTGACGCCGGCTGCGGGCTGCATGAGGGGGTTCTAATTCAGAGAAACCAATGAAAATCAGAAGTCGTAGTCGGCTATGAAAAAGAGAAAGCAATAAAGAGATGCGACTTACCACTAGAGGGGGGTTGGCGTGCGAGTACGGCTCCTTGCCAAACTGCCAGTCCTCCCTGAGCTCGCAGTTCGCGATGTAGTTCACCATGTTTGCCACCTCTGCGCGGGGCATTTCCGTGGTGCACATCCGACTCGGGTCCGGGTGGTCACTCATCTGACTGATCAGATGAGGCCGGCCTTGAAGAGGGTTGACTCAGCGCACCACAAAGGCGGCCAGCAAGTCGGCCCCAATGAGGCCCTCTGACTGTGTCAGAATTCGGAGCCGCGCCACGGCAGCGGCTCTGGCGGGAGTCAATGTCTTGGCTCGATGAGACCAGCTGGGGAGCCTCCCAACCGGTGCGCCGGCTTCATAAGGCGGCAGATTGACCCAGTCCCCGTCAGGGGCAACGCTCTTCACGTAGAAGTACGACCATTGCCACATCTTCACCGATTTGATTAACGCGATGGCGGGAAACGGTTTGTCGACCGTCGACCGCCGCATCGCGATGAAGGCGCGCATTGAGCCGGCACGCCGGCGACGTTCGTGCCGAGCTTGGATGAGAAGAATTCTCCCCACAACTCGATGGTGGGGAGGACACCAAGGAAGCATTCGCACAGGGTGGTGAAGGCAGACAGAAGCACTACCGTGTTTGGGGTGGGGTGGTGCGGCTGGAGCCCATGGAACTCCAGGAAGGAACGGAAGAAGCCGCTCACCGGCAGCCCCAAGCCGCGCATGACGTGCGAGCGGAAGATGACCCGCTCGCCCTCCTCCGGCGTTGGCAATATCTCCCCCTCCGGCGCGGCGCGGGCACGCACGAGGTCTGCGCCGGGGAGGCGGCGCGTCCTGCGGAGGAACTCGATGTGGTCATCATCCACCTCCGAGCCGTCCGACACGCCGGAGCGCACGGCGGGAGCCGCGGCGGCGGAGGAAGAGCTCATCGCTGTTGGTGCGGTGCGTTTCTGCTCGACGGCGGCAAGAGGAAGGAAGGGAGGCAAGAGGAGGCGGGGGAGCAGGGAAGATGGGCGTGCGTCCTTTGCCACTCCCCCCCCGCCTACTTATAGCTTTGAAGGCTGAGAAGCCGATGGGGCGGGTGTGGGATCAACTGCGCACAGGACCGCACGCCCCCCACGATTTACCCCACGAAGTTACTGCACGCAGTAACGACGTGGGAAACCCAACCGTCTGCACGGCCACAGCGGAGCCGTTCACATGCCGAGGCGCGGTAGTGGCGGGCCCCGCCTGACGGCCTGTCCCGTCGCGCGCGTGGGTAGGCAGACTATCCTCGCTGCATGGCACCGCGCGATAGGACCGCGGCGGGCGGCCGCGGGGAAGCGTATCAGGCACGCCGCCTGGTCTCCCGCCACGACTTTCGAACTCTCTACGAAGCAAGACGGCCCTCTGCGTGTCCAACTTTCAGACAGTCGGCCTGAAGGAAGACGGCAAGCGAAGTCCTAGAAGAATGAAACTGTTGAGGCCCCACGACGCAGTATCCACGGAGCCTCACCAGCTACGGGGACTACTGTCGGAGTAATGGGCCACGGGTAGGTTAACCCGAGCCCCACGACCTTTCAAGACATTGGGACAAGTAGCGCCGCTCATGCCGAGTCCCAGCGGCGACTCCAAGATATACCGAGTCCCAGACAGCGACTACACAATAAGCCGAGTCCCAGACGGCGACTCCATGACAAGCCGAGTCCCAGATGGCGGCCCCAAGATAAGCCGAGTCCCAGACGGCGACTCCAAGATAAGCCGAATCATGGCCGGCGACTTCTAGAGAGGCCGCTGTGGAGAGTCGGCCCGCGACTCCACCCTCGTCTCAAAGGACAAGGCGGGGTACGGCCACGGCGCGGCCGTCCCCCTCCCCTGCTTACAAGGGGCTGGCATGGCTATAGTAAGCCGTATCGCTGAAGATCTCCGGCGTGGAGCGCCACTGTTGCCATGCCTGCCCTGACCTCAGCCACAATGGGCAGCGCATTGTGCCCATGACGCCGGCCTGTACGACCCAAGGGCGGCGGGGTCGCCCGTTAGTGGGTAGACCGAAGATGGCACAAGTGCCCCGGAGGCGGACCCGTGGGAGTCGGCCCCCTGGAGTCGGCCAACCCCTCCCACGGGCCCCGCACGCCATTAATCAGACAAGATGGGGAATGGCGACAGTGAACGCACACCAGACGGTGGCGCTGTTGCCATGACCACATGACCGAGCCAGCGTCATCAGGAGTACCCCAACAGTATCAGGCCTGTCCGCGGGGCCCGCCAGTCGGCGGGCCCCAGTAGTCGGCAGAGAGGACGACGGCCTGAGAGACAGACGGCTGGGACCCGCGCCCAGCCGGATTACCATTGTACCCCCGGGGGGTAGGCCCATATAAACCCCCCCAGGAAGCCTATGCAAAGGGTTCGGACCCAGAGAGAGATAGACCATATAGCATAGGAAGGAGAGAGCTAGCCTTGCCCTCTCCTACCTCCAGAAACAGCTCCAGGAGCACCATTGTACCCACTTTCCCATAGTGACCATGCGGAGACCCCGCAGAGCAGCAGTAGGGGTGTTACCTCCTCGGAGAGCCCTGAAGCTGGGTAAGATCCGCCGGCGTGCATGTCTTCGCCTCATCCCGCTTCCGGTCACCGACGACGTTCTACTCGCTCCCACCATGATAAGCCATCCTTTGGCATATGTCGTACCCAACCCCCGACAAACCAACTTCTTTCATCATTGAACCAGGGTTGTTATTAAGCACATCATTATTATTACTGTTGACCCATAGTGTGACCAATTACGGACTGGGCCCTTATCTGGGCGCGGCTATCGATAGATTTAACACACACTCTACAGAGGTAGCACACTTTACCCACACCACGGAACCCATGGCCTCGCACTCCCATTCGGGTGGACCAACGGTGTTCCGACAAAACTGGTCTATTGCCCATGACACTCTCCCGGACACTCCGACCAACTCCCCTCTGGGCTAAGTCATGGGTGGCCCCATGCCTACCAAAGGCATCAACGCCACCATCGTGGCAAAATAAACGGTCCCAAATAGGGACATGGATCGATACAATACCAACGGGCACACAAGGCTTATGTCGTCCTACCCGGCCATGGTAGCGCCCGCGCAAACCTTCCCTCATTGGAGGCACCGGCGAGAAGCATGACAATAAACCCAATTAGGACCTCCCCATAAAGGAAAATGTGGTTGCAGTGGTCAGCTCGATATGGCAGCACCATGATTCAGCCAACAGTTGTTCAAGGTCAATTAAGTCCGGTTAAACTTGAATGCAATAAGTTGAGTCATATGAAAATAACATGATGCAACAATAATGCATGATACCAACATAAACATGGATGCAACATAATCACTTCTTAACATGTCAACAATAATAAACCATATATCCGACTGAGCATGGCATACTGACTAGCATGCAGATCACAAGCATCCACTACTCAGAAACATAGCATGACCACTAGCATCAATGATAAGTACCATGCAAGGACAAACCAATAAATAATACCAAGTAAGCATATAACCAGCTAGATGCTAAGGAAACATGTATATCGGGGATACTCAGTAGTAGACGGTAGTCAGGCACCGAAGAATATAACCAACACCAACATGAACTACTACCAAGTATGCCATATGAAATTAATACTAGCAAGTAGAACATGATAACCAGGTGCATATGAACATAGCATGAAAGTAAACACAAATCCATAGCATAACCGAAATGACGATAACAATAGAAAAACAAACAGACAGTTATTAAAGATTCAAGTTGAAAACCAATGCTACAGCATGGCTATCATGCAATCGGTGGTTGTGGCTTGCCTGGGGTGAAGAATCCACCGGGAAGAAGTGTCGAAAGCTCGCGGAAGAAATTGCCGGATAAGTTTCTCTCTCGGAGGGGGCTGATTAGGGGCAAGGGCAATAAGGTCATTTCTAGTATGTCAAACTATAGTGAAAATGATAGGAACAGAATGGGCTCGACAAGACGAAGACGTGGGCGTTGGATTCACCTCAATCGGAGTTGTGACTTAAAAGTTGTGGCCGTTCACTTTTTAGGCAGAAAAAAGCTGAAACCGTGAATGTTCACAAAATAACCACTTCGGTCCGCTGAGCTGAAAAAGAGAAAGCGCATTCTGAGAAATACGTCTTCAGAGTAGAGAAAACGTATTTCAGACCAAAGTAGAACAAAAGTATGCTTTCATTACACATAAAACAAAATCTAGCATATATGCTTCCACTTAACTGAGGTGGCAAGCAAGGCCGGCTCTGAGTGGCTACCATGTGGGGCCGCGCGGGGAGGGGGGCCTGCCTGGCTGGCCTTCTTCAACCTCCCTCTCGGGCGCACCCATGGCAGAGGGAGGAGGCCACCCTGACGGCGATAGCCGGCGCGTCCGGCCACCGCTCAAGACGGGCGACCTACCAAAACGCTCAGCGGGAGGAGGCGCATCCATTCCCGGCCTTTAAAGACACCGGAGAGCCTAGGGTAGAGGAGTACATAGGCCGCGTCGGAGGAGGGCTTCGGTCGTAGATGGGAACAGGGCTACAGAGGTCCAGCGGCCGAGAGAAGGGGCTGGGAGGGTCCGCCGGAGCTTGGTGAAGTGAGTGGTGGTGGCAGGAAAGGAAATGAGAACCTGGGTCACTGGAATCAAGGTGGGGCAGGGGTGGCAGCCATGGTGGCGATGGTGGAGCAGGAAAGGCTCTGGAGGCAAACAAAGGGCTCGGGGAGGCTTCTGGGAGGTGGTGAGGCGATAGAGTGCTCGGGAGGCGAGGCGAGGGTCTACTTATAGCCGGGGCGAGGGGCACGGGCTCAAGTGCCACCGAGAATGTCCGGCCGAGGCTCTGGCGACGGCAGCGATCACGGGAGGGCGCGGAAGGCGACAAGGGAGGACACGGACGAAGCACATAGGTCACGAAGACGAGGCAGAGCTCGGGGACAACAGGAGGAAGAAGACATAGGGTGGAAGACGACGCGGTCACAGGCAGGAACTATGCAGCGACGGCTACGGCTTACCGAGGAAGCAAACGGAGGGGGCAAGAGCTCCAGAGGGATGGCGACGGCTCCAGGAAAGCTGCTAGACATGGCTAGGCAATGAGGGGACAAGCGCACAAAGAGGGAGAAGAAGACAGAGGCGCTCGACCGCGTGGATGACATGCCAAAATGGTAGTCACCGCGCAGTCTGGCATGAAGAGGACAAGAGGGGCTGCCGTGATATGTCTGGTGATGAATCCTTGCATCATATAAGCTGAGGGATGTGATGGATCGACAGAAGAAGCCCTAAACCTGAGTTAGTCTTTTATTAAAGTTTGTTGTATCAAACTTTATCAAGCCACTGTGCTCAACAGAGAACTGATTGGGTCAAACGGTGTTGTCTGGGAGGATTGACTAAGGAAAGACTACAATCCTGGGGAGTTTGAGGAGAAATGGACCAAGGATTAATATAGTTGATTTGCAACTGACCAAAATGGTCCAGAATCAAGATTATAATGATGCTCTCACATGGAGTATCAACTTAAGCTCAACTTGGGCAAGGTAGAGTTATTTGGTCATATGAAGATGCTGAAAAAGGTTTCATACCAATTGGATAAACCAAAATGGTACTTGCTTCACAAGCATTTCCATTGACCACAAACTTGCAAAAATTCCTGAGAGAAAATGGATAGATTAAATAAGCCCAATTTTGGTGGAAATAGGTTATACGGATAAGAGAAAACCTAGGAAAATTTTCAGCCATAATGGAGCAAGTTAAAATATACTAACTTCACAAACTAAAAATTTGGACAGAATCGAAGAATTGAAGATGAGCTCACATGGAGGCATGACATGAGCTCAACTTTGGTGGAGAGCTATGATACGATGATGTGAAGGTCCATGCAAAATTGCAACTCACTTGGATATGCCTAGCTTGTACCTCCTTCACAAAGTTACTTTCTGGACAGAAACTTTGGAAAACCATTAATAAATAATCACTAGGCAAATGAGTTTGAATTTTGTCATGTGGCAATGATATGGACAGGAAAAGATGTGCAAGAAGTTTGAGGTCAATTGGGCAAAGGAAAACAACACTTGCTTCACAATGTGCCATTTAGGGCACAATAGGAAAATGAATATTGGTGGAATATTTTTACACATGGCAATGAAAAGTTTTGTCACATATGATGAAGATATGACCCCCTGAGCCGCCAGCCACCACCGGCCAAACAGAAGCCCCCCGCCGCTCGCGGCCGGCGGTGCGCCGCCCCGCCCGCCCCGAAAACACTCCCCACCGCCGGTCTGCCGCCGCCCCGTCTATCCCTCGAGCCCCCCCCCCCTGCCGAGCTTTTTCTCTGGTGATCCCCATGCCACCGCCCCGCCACCGCCGGCGAGCACCTCCCCCATCCTAAACCCTAAGAAAGATAGTGGGGTACCTCTCCAGCGAGCCCCCCTCCCCGCCGCGGCTGGTTCTTCCTTCACCCCGGCGAGCCCATCCCTTGAAAATCGACTGACCCAAAAGTCGATTCAGTCGACTGAAGTGTAACCAAATCAGAGCAGCATCGCAAGCAAGAGAGAGAGCAAGAGCAGCAGCGCAAGCAAGAGCAATAGCAAGAGCAGACCAGTCAGAGACCGAGAGCAAGAGCAGAGCAACAGCGCAAGCGAGAGCTAGAGCAGCAGCAGCTCCTACTAATGTGGACATCGCCACCGAGGGAGTGACGCCGTGGAGGAAGTGGCCGGCGACGCCGCCGTGGATGGAGCCGCGCCGTGTCGGCTCGGGACCGAGCGCCGGAAGCACCGTGAGAGTGAATCAAGAAGAAAATGTGGCAATTAGTGTACAACTTCTTTGATGGCGCCGATTAGGCCGCAGCTTCATCCGAGGAAACGGTGATGATGATGCTCTTCCGGTGGTGCAGGTGAAGACGGCGGTGTGGGAATGGAGGTGGCGCGAAAGATGAGGGGAACATCGGGGCAGCTCCTTGGAGGTGGAGGACGGGGTGGGTGAACCAGCGGGACGATGAGATCGACGACGGATCCTCATCCGGTACGGTGGATGAGGGACGTCGAGGTGTTGCTGTGGACGACGTCGTTGAGGAAGAGGCTCCAGCTGGGTGGCGGACGGAGCAGGGTGTGGGGTTTCATCACGGGTTTTCGCGACCTCGGTGTACGAGTGGGTGGGCAGATTGGATGGTAGTGGGGAACCATGGCTTGGAGACGCGCTTGTCCGAAATGTGGGGTAAGTTATGAAAGTACCCCCACCAATTTGAGGCGGTTCTTTCGGTTCAGGGGTGCCACGGGCATTTCACGTGTCGGGATTTCATAGGAGGTAGGAGTTTTCCCGCGCGTTGTAATTTTGGAATAGCAAGGCGCGGGTTGAGATGGAGGGAGTTATCGGAGCACAATGAGACAAAGATATATCTTAAATATTTTGGGCTAACAAGGCGCGGGTTGAAATTTCTGGACAAGCCTAACGTGTATCGTACCAAATCAATGTGCACTACAAATGTCATTCAAAACTTTGAATTCATGTTATGTTCAATTAAAATATTTCGCTACGTGTATAATGCATGCAACCTACTACTCAAATGAACGTTTTAGTGCATTCCAAACGTATATACTACCGCTTCAATATGAACTAAATTTGAATAAGATCTACAGTAATGATTGTTGTGAAGTCAAAGCATTTGAATTTGTTTCTCTGTTTTAATAAGATCTACAATCATCATTATTGTCAAGTTAAACCATCGTTTGTGTATTATCTTCACAGCACACCACATGATTAGTCTCGAGTTACATATGAACTATGTGTACTATACGAACTCGAACTAGATTTTTTGAATCCACTTTATTTTGATTTCAAATCACATTACATTTCTAGCTCTAGCTAGATCTTCATAATCTAAACCATGTCTCATATGTATAATGTGTTTATCACATTATGTATGGTGCCCCGCCCCCTACGCCTACAAGTATTTAGATGTGAGTCGCAAACACCACACGTTACCACAAATTCAAATAAAATGTGAGAATGTTCGATATATAGTATTGTTTAGATTACTCGATATTTAGTTGTAAGCTGCAAATGCCACACATTATCACAAATTCAAATAAAATGTGAGATTGTTTGATGTATAGTACGGTTTAGATTGTTCGGCATTTAGCTGTGAGTTGCAAACGCCATGCACTATCACATTATGGTATAACATGTGCACAACACGTGTATCATCGCTATATTCATGCATGCAATGTTTAAAACACTATGATCTCCTATTCAAATATATGAATCCGCTTTCATATCAAATTATGACCTTTGTTAGTCTCTTACACCCACACAATCCTCTAACCTTTGTAGCTACGACTAACTTTCTCTCGTGCATGCACACGCCGTCCTCGCCCTGCCCCTCCCTCGGCATTCTATCCACCGGACACATTCATTTTTTTTCTTTAGGTCGTTCTTCCAGAGTCTCCACAACTCCTTTCTGACACACACCGATCGATAAACCTCTCCAGCGATGCCTGCCTACAACATACACACACACCTTCAATCTCCTCCTTGATGTGTCCTTGCCTCGTGTCTCTCATACGGTCAGACACACATGTAAACTCTCGCCCCTGTTTTCATCGATCTCACAACCGCACACTCCTCCCCCTACCTAGCTAGTAGTTGGGTCTCTCGCACCACCTTCTAGCTCCATTCTCTCTCTCTATCCGTCTCGCTGGGCCTTATTTGCCTCTAACAAATGGACGTACACCGACCGATCTCTCGCTATACATATAGCTAGCTAGCTCCTTATAACTCGTTTTTACCCACACGTCGATCGATCTACCTCATTAGTTGTGTCTCTCCCTTGCTCCGACAAACAACAATTGATCTACCGATCTAGTTAGCTTTGCTTACCAAACACATGGTTCCCCTTCATCATCCATGGATGCGTTCCGACAGATCTAACATGCACAGGCACACACAGAAACACATCCCCACTCTTATCGATAACATTGCAGTTCCACCCTCAGTTTGTCTAGTAGGCCTCTCCCAACATCTCCGAGAAGCAACTCCATCACCCATCCAGAACTCTACCCCTCTCCCTCCCTCTCCCTCCCTCTCTCTCTCCTCTCTCTCTCTTTGTCCCATCATATTTCCCGTCCTTCAGTTATGTATGGATGTCGACCAATCTCCCTCAAGACATAGTTGGGTCTCTCCTTCTCAACACATATACGAGTCGTTCTACCTCTATAGTTAGGCCTCTACCTACCCCTCCCACACCCCCCCACACACATCGATACATCGAGCGCTCTAGTCATGTCTCCCTGCCACACACAAACTTGACATGTGCCCTCTAACGTTCTGGTAGGCCAGTCGCGCTATATCTTTGACTTGCACACGCACACACAATTTCGATGGCTCTCTTCATCAATCTCGCACCCACCCACCTGATCCTCTCTTCGACTCTATCGATAGCTATGACCCCTCCCTCTCTTCTCATGGATTACCCGACCCTTTATGTATGATATGGATAGGCCTCCATTTCACACACATTGCATGCAAAATTTTGTTTGAGATGTCATTGACACATATTCCCACAAATAATTCATGAAATCAACACCCCTCACCCCCACCCCAAAACAGAAAACACTCACGAACGCGGTTTGTATATCTCACACACACCCACGTAGGTGGGGGACATGCACGAAGAGAAGAGGTGCATGCATGGTGCACGTACTCCCGTCTCTTTCCCAACCACACCCGCGCGGGTACATGGTGGAGCTCATTTCTGTATGAAAAAGGCAGCCCATGTGGTAATTTGGCACGTGTACTAGTTGTCCACTTGGTGGAGGGAGGATCGTCTACCACAGGTGAACAAACAAATTGCGACTTGACGCGTTATGTTAAATTAAAAAAAGAGGCAAACCATGTGGGGCCTACCTTAGAGGCAAGGCTCTATACACTGGAGTACTTTTGATGTGTCCCGTCAACTCGCAGAATGAGGAGAAGCTTGCTTAGTACGCTGTCTCCCTCGCCCACGGGCGCGGTGGCTCGCAGGATGAGGTGAAGCTTGCGCTGCCTTACGCCCGCTCCCTCGCCCATGCGCGCGGTGGCTCGCATGACGAGGAGAAAAATTTACTACTCCCTCCATTTACTCCTCGTCCCTACTACCTTGGTTATAGAGATTATATCATATTGTTTGGAATATTAACTCTGGCAACTCTCATTTCTGGTTTAAGATAAATAACATTAACTGACAGCCTTGCCAGCTCCTGGCAACTTAAAATGTCTTTTAATTGTTACTGATTCCCATAGCGGCTTAGGCAACCAGATATAGTCAGCCACATGTCATTAGGCCCCTTCTTAAGCCGCCATCTTGCTGAAACTTAACATGCATTCCTCCGGTTTAACTTTAAACCGGAACTTCTTGTTTTTGTCATAGGCTTCAATTTACGTAATGGCACCCAAGGCTCCTAAATCTCCCGTGACCTGCAACTGGGTCAAATCCACTATTTCAGAGAGCATCTTATCTGACTTTGTGAAATCCGGCCATCTGCCCAAGACGAAGGAGGACATGTCTTATCGTGCTCCTAACCCGTCAGAGGAGAAGCCTCATCCCAAAGAAGGGAAGGTAATCATGTTTACTAATCACATGAACCGGGGCTATGCTCCACCCAGTTCAAAATTCTTCAGGGATGTTTTGCATTTCTTTGACCTTAGACCTCAAGAGATCGGGCCCAATTCCGTGTCAAACATTTGCAACTTCCAAGTTTTCTGCGAGGTGTATCTTGGAGAAGAACCTAGTATACCTTTATTCAGGGAGTTGTTCTATTTAAACCGACAGAATGAACGTGCCAACGGCCCTAGTCTTGAACTTGGTGGCATCTCGATTCAGCGGCGGAGAGACTGCCTCTTTCCTTATGCTGAACTGCCGAGTCACCCAAAGGATTGGAATCAAACGTGGTTTTATTGCCAAGACACTTCTCCGGCTGAAGAAAATCCTCTGCCCGGCTTCCGTGCCTTGCGCCTTGAGTCCAACCAACCACTGCCGAATAAACTGACTGCTGTTGAACGTCTACCACTTTCTCCTACCATTAGAAGAATCAAAGTTCTTTTGGGAAACAGTTTGGACGACATTGACCTGGTCCGCGTCTGGATTACTTGGCGAGTGCTTCCGTTAAGCCGCCGCCCCGGCTTAATGTGTACTTACTCCGGCGAGAAAGATGACCCGCTGTGTCATAGCCCTGATGACTTACCAGAAGATGTGGTGGAGGCCATGATCCAATCATTGTTGAAAGAAGGCACGGTGATTAGTAATACCTTTGGCTTACTTCCCTTCTGCAAGAAAAACCCGACCCTGCTGTGAGTCACCAACCTCAATGAATACTCTTTACTATATTACATTTTGTCTTTACTCATAACCCCTTATCATTTTCCACAGGCCTATGACAACTTCTGGAAGGTTAAATATAACCATGAAGCAGCCAAACAAGCCAGAGCAGCCAAAAGAGCCGAAAGGAAAGCCGCCAAAGCAGGAACTTCAAGGAAGAAGAAACCAAGCGCTTTAGATTTACTCAAATTGGATGATACTTCTGATGATGAAGAAGAGGTAATCCTTAACTCTCCTGACTCTTTTGTCATTATTTTATTGACATTCTATCTTTTCAGGAGGATACGGGGAACAGCCAAGCAGTGGACGAAGAGGTAACTATAATCTCCTCTGACTCAGAGCCTTTGCCAAGCAGTAAGATTTTCACACCCTCTAGCTTATCAAGATCCTCAATTTATTTTGAAGCAACAACAGTTTGAAAGCCAGAGACAGACCCAGAACAACAAGGATGTAGAACTCTCCTCCGGCTTATCTGACGTAACCAGGAAGCGTCGGACTGAGGTTATCTCCGATTTACGTTCTGTTTTACCTTTGGTGGGTTTATTTCGCCAACCTCTCAATTCATCTGACTCCAATTATCAGGATACCTCTCCTTCCTCTGGCGAGTCTATGCAATCTAACATGCCAGCTTTCAAAACTGCTCCCTGGTAACTTATTTTTGTTTACCTTTCTGCTTTACCTTACCCATGCTTTTGTACTCATCCTTCTGCCTTTGTCCACAGCGTGCAAGTGAAGCCCAGTAAGAGGGCAAAAAAGAGTAAGCCGTCCCGAGACCCGGTTGTGACTGAACCGGAGCATGCCACTTCTGCTCCTGATAGTTCTACCCATCAGCCGCCGCCTGGACCAGTCTATGACATTCCAGCACCAACCTCTGATCCACCCGCCGAAGAAACTCTCAACAACTCTGCTAACCCGGAAGCTCGTAGCCCGGTCAAAACAACTGATCCGGACGTTGAGATTCTGAAGACTCACTTTGTTGAGCCAGGGCGACCCACTGTCCTTGCCAAGTGCTCTGCTAAGGAGGAACTTCTGGAACGCCGAAAAGACAAGCTAGATATTGCTGACTATACCCATTTAAGTATTGGAGACATAGTCTCTGGCTATCTCAATCAAGTAATAGCAGCCGTGACCTGGAATTGGCACGGTGAAGCAAATACAGCAAAAATCTGAGGTATGACTTATGCTACTTTTCCGAATCATACTTACTGTATCAGCCCCCAAGTCTATTGCTTATGAATAAATATGTTGTAGACTTAGAAAATTGCTTAACATTGATTTATCCGGTTTTAGAAAAAAGATATTTAACCCGGTTATGACATGATACTCTAAACTTGCAATACACATTAGCCCCCAAGTGTCAAGCATCTTTGCTTGCAAAGTGCTTGAGACTTAATTTCCATGAGCCGGCATTGTAAGTGAAAATTCTTCAGCACACATTAGCCCCCAAGTGTTAAGTATCTTTTCTTGCAAAGTGCTTGGGACTTAATGTTATTTTACCATGATTCTAACCATAACCCGGTCTTAATGCAGGCCACCATAAGTCAATTTGAGTCGGAGATGGCTGACCAGAAGAGCCGCCTGGCTGCTCAAGAACTTGAAATTCGAAAGGCCAACTCCAAATTAGAATTCAGTGTCTCTGAACAAGAGAAGCTGAAGCAGAATTTTGAGTCAGAGAAGAAAATTTGGGTTGATGAAAAGGCTTCGCTGGTGACCCGGGCTGAGACGGCACAGGCATTACTTGCAGAAGCAACGACGGAGCTGTCCGGTTTAAAACACCAGATATCTCAAATGGTCTCGGCATTTTTTGGCAAGTTACTCATATAAACTTTACACCTTGCAAGCCTCCTTTCAATGATTACTTCAATTGTCAATTCCGGCTCACCTTATGTTTAATAATGCAGGCCCTAGGAGCACAAACCTTAAACAGAACATGTTGATCAAGCTGAAGGCAATTTATACTCTTGTGGAGGAGCTCTACACCGGGTCACAACGTGCTCTGGCTGTTG
Organism: Triticum aestivum; assembly: GCF_018294505.1. NCBI lineage: Eukaryota > Viridiplantae > Streptophyta > Magnoliopsida > Poales > Poaceae > Triticum > Triticum aestivum. Next base: position 453,999,854 of record NC_057813.1, on the reverse strand, counting down.
TAGCTTTATTAGATGACGTTCCTCACCTCCTGCAAGATATGCTGAAACGACTTGCTTCACTACCTCAACGGATCCAAGATCTAAGGCGGGCATCCGCTAGAGCTGGGGTCGTAGCTGCGTTGAGTCGGGCGAAAGCCTGGATTCCGGAACTAGACCCAGCCGACCTCGCTCTTGGATACCCCAGTCTTAAAGAAGATGGGACCGTATTTGATGGAAATGACTTCACCACCTGTGTCAAAGTTATACGCCCCGTGGCCACTCTTATTGGGAACGATACTGATCTTACCAAGTATCAGCCGGGCTGTGACAACAAGAATCGGAGAATTCCAACACCACCCTTTGATGAAGTCAGCCTGATCCCTCCAACTCGTAAGCATACCTTTGCCCCTGAAGTGGACCCAGCCGGTTTAATAGACGATGAAGCCGAATTTGAAGCCTTGAGCGGCATTGACTGGGCCTCGTCAACTTTCCAGGACAAAGCAGCCGACGGAGAAGCGGAGAAGGATAACCCGAAGCATTCAAGCCCGCCAAAGGAGTGAAATGCCAGGCGTTTATGACTCTTCAAAATAGTGCTTCATTATTCAGACTCGGGGAGTCTTGTAATAGGGTAGAAAAAAACCTCTTCGATTTTGTCATGCCTTCGCGCATGTTGATGGCGCTTAATACTTTCGTAAGCCGCCATCGCTATATATACTTCCAGCTTATATTGATATTTTATCTCCTTGATGTCAAAATTGCTTGCCTTATCCTGCCTGCGATCCTTTTGATGATCTCGCCTATTTATGTGACTTACATCATGCTGATAAACTCAACTCCTGAAGGTCAGAACATATAATGTTACTCTGCACTTAATAACCTGGGGTGATCAATATTAAACCGGAATTACAAAAAACCATCTCATAGTGCTTTCAAGAAGGTCTCAAGATAGCCAAGTAACTTAAACTTATGAAGTATAATGAATAATAACAACATTCAAAGGCTTATAATTCGAATACGATCAGTAAAACCGTTCCAAAGGGGTTAAGCTAAGATTCAGATACGATCATATAGCCCCCAGTGGCTTTGGCGATGCCAATCAAGTGGGTATCGATAGCTATGTTCTCTTTGGTTCGAATACGACCTATGTTTGAACAGGAAGGCCCCAAGTGACCATAAAAGTTGTTTAATGACGCCGATTTGAATACGATCCATATCAGACCCAAAGGGCTTAAGCTATGATTCAAATATGATCAAGAAGCCCCCAAGTGGGTTTGGCAGTATGCCAATCAAGTGGGTATCGACAGCTATGTTCTCTTTGGTTCGAATACAACCTATGTTTGAACAGGAAGCCCCCAAGTGATCATGGCTAGATTCAGATATGATCATAAGCCGGACCAAAGGAAAAGCCGGATTCAGATATGATCCGCTCCCTGTTGGTTGTTTCCACCATCTGACAAAAAGACATATAGAATTTTGAGGGTAAAGAAAAAAGGACAGAGGTCCTGCTTTATTGCTTTATAATATATACATCGTCAAAATATATACATCTTGAGAGTCGGTGGCTTAAGTATAGTAAGGTCGAAGATGGGCTATATTCCACGGCCAGCGGGTCTCCTCCTCCGACTTACGTGAGTCTTTGTGCTCTCGAATATCAATGAGGTAGTATGACCCATTGTTCAGATTCTTGCTGACCACAAAGGGTCCTTCCCAAGGAGGGGATATCCTGTGCATATCAGACTGATCCTGGATGAGCCAGAGCAATAAGTCGCCTTCCTGAAAGGTTCTGCTTCTGACCCGGCGGCTGTGATAGCGACAAAGGTCTTGCTGGTAAATCACTGAGCCGGCTATTGCCTAGTCTTGCTCCTCATCCAACAAGTCAAGTGCCTCCTGACGAGCTTTTTCATTATTAGCCTCAACGTAAGCCGCCACACGGGGCGAATCGTGCTGAATATCACTTGGCAGGTCTGCCTCTGCTCCGTAGACCATGAAGAAAGGTGTATAACCCGTGGATCTGTTCGGCGTAGTGTTGATGCTCCACAGCACAGAGGGTAACTCCTCCACCCAACAACCCAGAGTCCGCTGTAAGGGGACCAAGAGCCGTTGTTTGATACATCCTCAATTCTTGAGCCGGCACATGAGCTCGTCATGAGAATTTTTGACATCCGTCAAATTTGCTAACAAGATCCTCTGCATCAGCATGAGCCATCAGCCAATAAAAACCATGACGGAAAGCCTTGGCCACAAGAGATTTTGAGCCGGCATGATGACCACAATCTCCTTCATGGATCTCACGAAGTATCTCTTGACCCTCCGCAGGTGGCACACAACGCTGGAATGCCCCTATGACACTGAGGTGATGTAACTCGCCATTAACAATTGTCATGGATTTGGACCGCCTGACAATTTGTCTCGCCAAGGTCTCATCCTCAGGCAACTCTCCCTGAGTCATATAAGCCAAGTATGGCAATGTCCAATCTGGGATGACATGAAGTGCGGCCACCAACTATGCCTCCGGGTTTAGCACTGCTAGCTCTTCCTCTGTAGGTACCTTGATAGAAGGATTATGCAAAACGTCAAGAAAGGTGTTAGGCGGCACCGGCTTACGCTGAGATCCCAACCGGCTTAACGCATCAACCGCCTCATTCTTCCTTCGATCAATGTGCTCCACTTGATACCCTTTGAAGTGCCCAGCCACAGCATCTACTTCACGACGGTAAGCCGCCATAAGGGGATCCTTAGAATCCCACTTGCCTGAGACCTGTTGAGCCACGAGATCTGAGTCACCCAAGCACCTTACCCGGCTCAAATTCATCTCTTTGGCCATCCGGAGACTGGAGCAAGGCCTCGTACTCAGCTGCATTGTTAGTACAGGGAAACATGAGCTGGATCACATAACGAAATTTTTCACCTCGAGGGGAAGTTAAAACAACTCCAGCCCCTGAGCCTTCTAACTGCCTAGACCCATAAAAGTGAATAGTCCAATATGTATTATCTGGCTTCTCCTCAGGTGCCTGCAACTCTGTCCAATCATTGATAAAGTCCACCAAGGCTTGAGATTTAATAGCAGTACGGGGCATATACTTCAAACCATAGGGCCCAAGCTCAATAGCCTACTTGGCGATTCGTCCTGTGGCCTCCCTGTTCTGAATGATGTCTCCCAGAGGGGCTGAACTTACCATCGTTATAGGATGACTTTGGAAGTACTGCTTCAGCTTCCGGTTTGCCATGAACACACCATAAACAAGTTTCTGCCAATGTGGATATCTTTGTTTAGACTCAATGAGCACCTCGCTGACATAGTAAACCGGTCGTTGAACCGGATGCTCCTTGCCTGCCTCCTTCCGCTCCATCACAATGGCGACACTGACGGCTCGTGAGTTAGCAGCCACATATAACAGCAGCGGCTCTTTATCAATGGGAGCCGCAAGGACCGGTGGCTCAGACAACTATCTCTTTAAATCTTCAAAGGCAGTGTTAGCAGCATCAGTCCAGACAAAGGTGTCCGTTTTCTTCATCATCTGATACAATGGTAGGGCCTTCTCACATAACCGGCTTATGAACTGGCTTAAAGCAGCAACACGACCTGCCAGTCGCTGAACATCATTGATGCACGCCGGTTTAGCCAGAGAGGTAATTGCCTTGATCTTGTTCAGATCAGCTTCAATGCCTTTGTTTGAAACCAAGAAACCCAAGAGCTTGCCTGCAGGTACACAAAATACACACTTTTTCGGGTTAAGCATCATTTTATAAACCCGGAGATTATCAAAGGTCTCCTTCAGGTTAGATATCAAGGTTTCCTTCTCTCTGGACTTCACCACGATATCATCCACATAAGCAAAAACATTGCGCCCAATTTGATCATGGAGACAGTTCTGTACACATCGCTGATAAGTCGCCTGAGCACTCTTGAGCCCAAACAGCATAGATACATAACAGAAGGCTCCAAACGGAGTGATGAAAGCCGTCTTCTCCTGATCCTTAACTGCCATCTTGATCTGATGATAACCAGAGTAAGCATCCAAAAATCTTAAACGCTCACAACCCACCGTAGCATCAATGATTTGATCAATACAGGGGATAGCAAAGGGATCAGCCGGACAAGCCTTATTTAAGTCTGTGTAATCCACACACATCCGCCAGGTGCCATTCTTCTTGAGCACGAGCACCGAGTTAGCCAACCACTCCGGGTGAAAAACTTCAACAATAAACCCAGCGGCTAAGAGCCGAGCGACTTGCTCTCAAATAGCCTGCCGCCTCTCTTTGTTGAATCATCGAAGAAACTGCCTGACCAGTTTATACTTCGGATCAATATTGAGAGTGTGCTCAGTGAGTTCTCTCGGTACACCTGGCATGTCAGAAGGTTTCCATGCAAAGATGTCCCGTTTCCCACGGATGAACTCGATGAGCGTGCTTTCCTATTTAGGATCGAAATTGGCACTGATGCTGAACTGCTTAGATGAATCACCTGGATTGAAATCCACAAGCTTGGTTTCAGCAGCCGACTTCATCGCCGGGTCTTGCTCGGTGGTTGGCTTTTTTAGAGAGGTCATATCTGCCGGGTCAACGTTGTTTTGATAAAACTTCAGTTCCTCCGCTGCACAAACAGACTCAGCATAAGCCGTGTCACCCTCCTCACATTCCAGGGCTACCTTCCGACTTCCATGCACGGTGATGGTACCTTTGTGACCCGGCATCTTAAGCTGCAGGTAAACATAACACGGCCATGCCATGAACTTGGCATAAGCCGGCCGACCAAACAGAGCATGATATGGACTCCTGATTTTGACCACCTCAAAGGTTAGTGTTTCAGCTCTGGAGTCATACTCATCTCCAAAAGCCACTTCCAGTTCGATCTTGCCAACTGGGTACGCCAACTTGCCAGGGACCACTCCATGGAAAACAGTGTTGGACGTCTTCAAATTCTTATCAGTTAACCCCATGCGTTGAAAGGTCTCATAATAGAGGATATTGATGCTGCTACCCCCGTCCATGAGTACCTTAGTGAATTTATAGCCACCAACCTGAGGTGCTACCACCAAGGCTAACTGACCCGGATTGTCAACCCGAATGGGATGATCTTCCCTGCTCCACACAATGGGCTGTTCTGACCACCTCAAATAACGGGGAACCGTCGGCTCAATAGAATTTACAGCCCTCTTATGAACCTTCTGGTCACGTTTGCACAAGCTAGTGGTAAACACATGATACTTCCCACTATTCAGCTGCTTCGGATGGCTTTGATAACCTGATTGCTGCTGCTGTTGTTCCCCTTGACCAGATTGCTGCTGATTATGACTGCCCTGATGTCCCTGAAAGCCGAAACTTGAACCGCCACCCAGGCCATGAAAACCGCCAGCTCCTGAGCCGCTACCCGACCCATGATTGCCATCAAATGTGTTAGAATTCTCAAAAGCCTTCATGATCGCACAATCTTTCCATAAGTGGGTGGCGGGTCGTTCCCGGGTGCCATGTTTCGAGCATGGCTCATTGAGTAGCTGCTTAAGAAGATGGGCCTGACCCGCCATATCGGGGTGGCTTGCCCTTACGTCTCTTATTGTTATCCTGTGCATTGGCATTGGCTACAAACTCCGGGTTACCCTCGGCCTTATGCTTGTTGCCCCCTTGATTCATCGGGTTATGCTGTTGTCCCTTTCCTTTGCCGCTCTTCTTTCCCTCCCCTGTCTTTTCCTCATCAGACGCGGGGTCCTTGGTACTATCACAGTCGGCGTATTTAACTAAAGCGTCCATCAACATACCCATATCGTTGCAATCACGCTTAAGGCGCCCCAGCTTCTGTCTCAGCGGCTCAAAACGACAATTCTTTTCCAACATAAGGACTTCAGAGCCAGCATCCATCTTGTCAGATGACTGTATTATCTCCTTAACCCGGCGTACCCAGTGAGTCGTGGACTCACCCTCCTCCTGCTTGCAATTTGTCAAATCCACAATCGACATGGATTGCTTGCAAGTGTCCTTGAAGTTCTGGATGAAACGGGCTTTTAGCTCTGTCCACGAATCAATGGAATTGGGGGGCACACCCTTTAACCAGGACTGGGCCATTCCATGTAACATCATGGTGAAGTACTTAGCCATTGCTGCATCGCTGACCTCCAACAGCTCCATGGCCATCTCATAGCTCTCGATCCACGCTCCAGGCTGTAAGTCGGCCGTGTAATTCGGCACCTTTGAAGGTCCCTTAAAGTCCTTGGGAAGGCGTACATTACGCAGAGCCGGCACCAAACAAGGAACACCGCCGGTTCTAGTGGCCACTCCCGTCTCAACGGAAGCCATCGGATACTCTGGGAAATCTTGATGAGCCGTCTGTTGAGCCGCTAGCTGAACCACCCGCTCGTTCTCCTGACGTACCTGATCTTGTACCGGGTTATAGCCACCGGGCAGGTTCCGGCACTGGGCGTTGCTTGATAAAGCTTCTGACTCCATGTGTGTTGGGGATATAACTATTTGTGTAAGCCGCCCAGGAGGGACCGGGTTACGCAAAGAAGACTCAAACCAAGACCAAGCATGAAGACGGCGGTTCAATAGGGGGCTTAAGCCCGTAGGCGTCTTAAGGCCCGTTGGAGTAAACCATCGTAATGGCATGATTTGTATCATAAGGTAGGTTTAACTAGTCACCAAGCCGGACATTGTTATAAGCCGACCAGGACTCTGTAGGCCACAGGGCGTCAACCCGTGTATATAAGGGGACGACATGCTGGTGGCTTAGGGCAAGAAACAACTCATCGAGAACCGGGCATAGCGTATCTCGCTCCCTGGTCATCGAAACATCAATACCAACCCAACTAGACGTAGGCCTTACCTTCACCGTAAGGGGCCGAACTAGTATAAAACCTCTCGTGTCCTTTGTCCCGATTAACCCCTTCAAGCTTCCTAGTTGCGATGGCTCCACAACTAAGTCCTTTCATGAGGACATCTGACGTGACAATTCCACGACAGTTGGCGCCCATCATGGGAGCAGCGCACGGTGGATTTGAGTTCTTTAAGGGCAACTTCGAAGGGCTCAAGGGATACGTAGTGGGCCGGATGACCAAGAGTCTTCGCGGAAAGATCTACATCAACGACGAAGGCTGGGGCCCCGACACCGGCTCAATTGAGTACGTGTACCGGGTCCCCTTTGGAGGGATCCACATCTTCGTCGGCCGGATTGGCAAGCCGGGGCCTGAGCCGGACAACTGCACCGACCTCGTCGAGATGGCTCAGCGTGCGAAACCCGCCCGAGCTCAACCCGGCATGAAGCGTGTCTTTGTGGGCTGCGTCCATGGGGAAGAGCTTTCTGAAGGTCCTGAAGATGGTGGTGAGACAACCGTCCACTCTAATGGTGATTCGTCCGCCGGTTCTACCGATCCGCTGTATCAGGTACAAGATGGCGTGCTCGGGGGCTGTTTCGATGGCTTCAGTATTCCGGACCCCAGTGAGTCGTCGAATTGGGCAGGAGTCTTCATGGCTGGGACTCAACCCGGCTAAAACTCTATGGCCGCTGCTGCAGTTACGTCCGGGATAGGAGCGGCCGGGGCAGGAGGCCCTGTGTGCCCGCCGGCTCAAGTACTGATAGATCTCATGGATAAACTTACAGCCCTGTTAACCACCACGGTTATCCCTGCGAATAAAGATGAGCATGACACGGAGGTGGCACGGGTGCGTGAGGAGATAGCTCAGGTCAAGGAGGCCTTGGAAGCTGAGGATACTAGACTAGCTACAGAGCCGGCGGCTCTCGATGCCCGGGCACAGCGATTGCAGTCAGAAGCTTACCAGCTCATGATGAGCTTAAAAGCATCCAATGAGGTTATGAGGAGAAGGCACCAGAAAACTCAGTCCCACTTGCCTCCGAATTATGACCCTCGGGTTATGTTTGCTACACCCGGAGCCGGCCCAAGTAACCCGCCCGATGCAAATCAGTTTATGACAGCCAGAACGGGGGGACCGGCTTAGCCTCGGGAGATGGTACCTCCTCATGGAAACATGGTGCTGCCATGTTATGTGCCCATACCGCCGGGTCACTTTTCCAACCCCATGGAGAACTTGATCGTAGCATCAGCGCGTCTGGCAGCTCTCCTAGTGGACGGTGATGATCCAACAGCGGTGGAGACCCGGAGAATCAGGGAACTTGTCCAGACGACCCTGGCTCAGCAAGAGACCTATTCTTATAGCCGGGATAGGATTCATTCAACTCCTCCGCCTTGGTTAGCACCGCCTTGTCAGAACCGGAGTCCGAGTTACAGTAGGCACATGGAATTTGAAGCTTTGTCAAGCAACGCCCAACGTCGTCACCAACATGGTGGCTATAACCCGGTGTAGGACCGAGTACGTCAGGAGAACGAGCGGGCGGCTCAGCTGGCGGCTCAGCTGGCGGCACATCAGAATATTCCAGAGTATCCAACGACTTCTATTGAGATGGGAGTAGCCACCAGAACCAGTGGTGTTCCTTGTTTGATACCGGCTTTGCGCAACGTGCACCTGCCCAAGGACTTCAAGGGACCTCAAAAGGTGCCGAATTACACGGCCGACTTACAGCCTGGAGCATGGATTGAGAGTTATGAGATGGCCATGGAGCTGTTGGAAGTCAATGACTCGGCAATGGCTAAATATTTCACCATGATGTTAGATGGAACGGCCCAGTCTTGGTTAAAAAGTTTACCGCCCAATTCCATTGGTTCGTGGGAAGAGTTAAAAGCCCGTTTTATCCAGAACTTCAAGGACACCTGTAAGCAATCTATGTCAATCGTTGATTGACGAATTGTAAGCAGGGGGAGGGTGAATCTACCACCCATTGGGTACACCGGGTCAAGGAGATAATTCATTCATATGATAAGATGGATGCCGGCTCTACAGTACTCATGTTGGAGAAAAATTGCAGCTTTGAGCCGCCGAGGCAGAAACTGGGGCGCCTTAAGCGTGACTGCATGGATATGGGCACACTAATGGTGGCTTTAGTCAAATATGCCGATTCTGATAGTACCAAGGATCATGCGTCTGACGATGAGAAGACAGGGAAGGGAAAAAGGAACGGCAAGGGAAAGGGTCAACAGCACAACCCGATGAATCAAAGTGGCAATAAGCGTAAGGCGGACGGCAACCCGGAGCTTGTAGCCAACGCAAATACACAGGGTAACAATCAGAGACGTAAGGGTAAGTGGCCTCGATCCAGTGGGTCAGGCCCATCTCTTGAGCAGCTACTCAATGAGCCTTGCCCGAAACACGGCACCCGGGAGCACCCCGCTACACACCTATGGAAAGACTGCGCGATCATGAAGGCGTTTAAAAATTCCAATACCTTTGATGGTAGTCATGGATCTGGCGGCGGTTCAGGGGCTGGCGGCTTTCATGGCCCGGGCGGCGGTTCAAATTCTAGTTTTCAGGGGCAGCCGGGTGGAAATAATCAGCAGCAATCTGGTCAGGGAGGACAACAGCAGCAGCAGTCGGGTTATCAGAGCCATCCGAAATAGTTGAGTGGTGGGCAGTACCATGTGTTTACCACTAGCTTATGCAAACATGACCAGAAGGTTCTTAAGAGAGCCGTAAATTCGGTTGAGCTGGCAATTCCTTGTTATTTGAGATGGTCAAAGCAACCCATCATATGGAGCAGAGAGGATCACCCTCCACGAGTCGATAATTCGGGTCAGTTAGCCTTGGTGTAGCACCCCAGGTTGGTGGGTATAAATTCACTAAGGTACTCATGGACGGAGGTAGCAGCATCAATATCCTCTATTATGATACTTTCCAGCGCATGGGGTTGACTGAGAAGAATATGAGAACATCCAACACTGTTTTACATGGGGTGGTTCCAAGCAAGTCGGCTTACCCAGTTGGCAAGATTGAATTAGAGGTGGCCTTTGGAGATGAGTATGATTCCAGGGCTGAGAAATTGACGTTTGAAGTGGTCAAAATCAGGAGTCCATATCACGCTTTGTTTGGGCGACCGACTTATGCTAAGTTAATGGCACGACCGTGTTACGTTTACTTACAGCTCAAGATGCCGGTTTAAAAGGGCACCATCATAGTGCATGGGAGTCGAAAGGTGGCCTTGGAATGTGAAAAAGGCGACGCGGCTTACGCTGAGACTGCCTATGCCGCGGAGGAACTTAAATTTTATCAAGACAGTGTTGACCCGGCAGATATGACCTCCCTCAAAAAACCAACTACTGAGCATGACCCGGCATTGAAGTTTAAATTGGCCGCTGAGACAAAGCTTGTTGACTTTACCCCAGGAGACGCCTCTAAGCAGTTCAGTATCAGTGCCAATTTGTATCCTAAATAGGAAAGCACGCTCATCGAGTTCATCCGTGAGAACCGGGACATCTTTGCATGGAAACCTTCTGACATGCCAGGTGTACCGAGGGAACTCGCTGAGCACACTCTCAATATTGATCCAAAGTATAAGCCGGTCAGGCAGTTTCTCCGATGGTTCAACAAAGAGAGACGTAAAGCTATTGGGGAAGAGGTCGCCCGGCTCTTAGCGCCCGGGTTTATTGTTGAAGTTTTTCACCCAGAGTGGTTGGCTAACACGGTGTTAGTGCTCAAGAAAAACGGCACTTGGCGGATGTGTGTGGATTATACGGACTTAAACAAGGCTTCTCCGGCTGATCCCTTTGCTCTCCCCCGTATTGATCAAATCATTGATGCTACGGCGGGTTGTGAATGTTTGAGCTTCTTGGATGCTTACTCTGGTTATCATCAGATCAAGATGGCAGTTAAGGACCAGGATAAGACAACTTTCATCACTCCATTTGGGGCCTTCTGTTAAGTATCTATGCCGTTTGGACTCAAGAGTGCCCAGGCGACTTATCAGCGATGTGTACAGAACTGTTTGCATGATCAAATTGGGCATAATGTTCATGCTTATGTGGATGACATCATGGTGAAATCCAGAGAAAAGGAAACCTTGATATCTGACTTGAGAGAGACCTTTGACAATCTCCGGGTTTACAAGATGATGCTTAACCCGACCAAGTGTGTGTTTGGTGTACCTGTAGACAAGCTCTTGGGTTTTCTAGTATCAAACAGAGGCATTGAAGCTAATCCAGAGAAAATCATGGCGATTACCTCTCTGGCTAAGCCGGCATGTATCAATGATGTACAGCGCCTGGCGTGTCATGTGGCCGCTTTAAGCCGGTTCATAAGCCGGTTAGGGGACAAGGCCTTACCGCTATATCAAATGATGAAGAAAATGGACACCTTCGTCTAGAGCGATGCTGCTAACACTGCCTTTGAAGATTTGAAGAGACAGTTGTCTGAGTCACCGGTTCTTGCGGTTCCCATTGACAAAGAGCCGTTGTTATTGTACGTGGCTGCTAATTCACGAGCGGTCAGTGTTGCCATCGTGGTGGAGCGTAAGGAAGCTGGCAAGGAGCATCCAGTTCAACGACCAATTTATTATATCAGTGAGGTGCTCATTGAGTCTAAGCAAAGGTATCCACATGGCAGAAACTTGTTTATGGTGTGTTCATGGCAAACCGGAAGCTGAAGCAATACTTCCAAAGTCATCCTATAACGGTGGTAAGTTCAGCCCCTCTGAGAGACATCATTCAAAACAGGGAGGCCACAGGGCGGATCGCTAAGTGGGCTATTGAGCTTGGGCCCTATGGTTTGAAGTATATGCCCCGTACTGCTATCAAATCTCAAGCCTTGGTCGATTTTATCAATGATTGGACAGAGTTGCAGGCACCTGAGGAGAAGCCGGATAATACGTATTGGACTATTCACTTTGATGGGTCCAGGTAGTTAGAAGGCTCAGGGGCTGGCGTTGTTTTAACTTCCCCTCGAGGTGACAAATTTCGCTATGTGCTCCGGCTCATGTTTCCTTGTACTAACAATGCAGCTGAATACGAGGCCTTGCTCCATGGTCTCCGGATGGCCAAGGAGATGAATTTGAGCCGGGTAAGGTGTTTGGGCGACTCAGATCTCGTGGCTCAACAGGTCTCAGGCAAGTGGGATTCTAAAGATCCCCTTATGGCAGCTTACCGTCGGGAAGTAGATGTTGTGGCTGGACATTTCAAGGGTTATCAAGTGGAGCACATTGATCGAAGGAAGAATGAGGCGGCTGATGCTTTAAGCCGGCTGGGATCTCAACGTAAGCCGGTGCCACCTAACACCTTTCTTGATGTTTTGCATAACCCTTCTGTCAAGGTGCCTACCGAGGAAGAACTAGCGGTGCCAGACCCGGAGGCACAGCTGGTGGTGGCTCTTCATGTCATCCCGAATTGGACCGTGCCATATTTGGCCTATATGACCCGGGGAGAGTTACCGGAGGATGAAACTTTGGCAAGACAAATTGTCAGATGATCCAAATCCATGACGATTGTTAATGGTGAGTTGCATCATTGCAGTGTGACAGGGGCGTTTCAACGTTGTGTGTCACCTGGAGAGGGACAAGAGATACTTCGTGAGATTCATGAAGGAGATTGTGGTCATCATGCCGGCTCAAAATCTCTTGTGGCCAAGGCTTTCCGTCATGGTTTCTACTGGCTCACGGCTCATGCTGATGCGGAGGATCTGGTCAATAAATGTGACGGTTGTCAGAAGTTCCCACGACGTACTCATGTGCCGGCTCAGGAATTGAGGATGATCCCGATTACCTGGCCATTCGCCGTCTGGGGGCTTGACATGGTTGGACCTTTCAAAAGGTCTAAGGATAAAAAGACACATCTCCTAGTGGCAGTGGATAAGTTTACAAAGTGGGTTGAGGCGGAGCCAGTCAGTAAGTGTGATGCGGCCACAGCGGTTCAGTTCATGAAAAAGGTGATCTTTCGCTTTGGTTTCCCACACAACATTATAACTGATAATGTTACTAACCTTTCCAAGGGAGCCATGGAAGAGTTCTGTCAGCGAGAACATATCCGGCTTGATGTTTCGGCCGTTGCTCATCCTCAATCCAATGGTCAAGCAGAAAGAGCTAATCAAGAGATACTGAAGGGTATTAAACCCCGGCTCTTAGTCCCCTTAAAACGGACACCGGGTTGCTGGGTGGAGGAGTTACCCTCTGTACTATGGAGCATCAACACTACGCCTAACAGATCTACGGGTTATACACCTTTTTTCATGGTCTATGGAGCAGAGGCAGTTCTACCAAGTGACATCCGACACGACTCACCCCGTGTGGCGGCTTATGTTGAGGCGGACAATGAAAAGGCTCGTCAGGAGGCACTGGACTTGTTGGATGAGGAGCGAGACTTGGCAATGGCCCGCTCGGCGATTTACCAGCAAGACCTGCGCCGTTATCACAGCCGCCGGGTCAAGAGCAGAACCTTTCAGGAAGGTGATTTGGTGCTCCGGCTCATCAGGATCAATCTGACATGCACAAGCTATCTCCGCCTTGGGAAGGACCCTTTGTGGTCAGCAAGAATCTGAACAACGGGTCATATTACCTCATTGATATTCGAGAACACAAGGACTCACGTAAGTCGGAGGAAGAGACCCGCCGGCCGTGGAACATAGCCCACCTTCGGCCTTACTATACTTGAGCCACCGACTCTTAGGATGTATATACTTTTGACAATGTACATATTAGATAGAGCAATAAAGCAGGACCTTTGTCCTTTTTTCCATAAAGAATGTTTTTATGTCTTCTTTATCAGGTGGTGGACACTACCAACAGGGAGCGGATCATATCTGAATCCGGATTTCCTTTTGGTCCGTCTTATGATCATATCTGAATCTAGCCATGATCACTTGGGGGCTTCCTGTTCAAACATAGGTCATATTCGAACCAGAGAGAACATAGCCGTCGATACCCGCTTGATCGGCATACTGCCAAACCCACATGGGGGCTTCTTGATCATATTTGAATCACAGCTTAACTCCTTTGGGTCTGACGTGGATCGTATATGAATCAGCGTCATTAAAAAAATCTCATGGTCACATGGGGGCTTCCTGTTCAAACATAGGTCGTATTCAAACCCAAGAGAACATAGCTGTCATACCCATTTGATCGGCATCGCCAAGCCACTGGGGGCTATATGATCGTATCCGAATCTTAGCTTAACCCCTTTGGAACGGTTTACTGATCGTATTCGAATCAGAAGCCTGTAAATTATTTTTACTATCCCGAGGCCTTGGGAAAACATTATGAGATGTTTTTTGTCTTTCCGGTTTAATATTGGTCACACCAGGTTGTTGAGTACCAGGTGAGCATCAAGTCAGCAGGAAAGATTATCAAAGGATCACAGGTATGCTATTATGCTTATGCTTAGCAGAATCTAGTCATAAACCGGCATGTGTAGGGTGCCTTTGGTTCGTATTCCGGGTTACAAATACTTTATGTGACCCCCGATGTGATAAACCGCCAAGGGAGCTTTTGTTTGTTCATGTGCAGGATAAGACAAGCAAATTTAACATCAGGGAGACAAACGATCAACATAAGTTGGAAATATATAACAGTGGCGGTTTATGAAAATATTAAGCGCCATAAATATGCGCGAAGGCATGAAAAAAGTTGAGAGGTTTTTCCTATCCTATTACAAGACTCCCGGAGTCTGAATAAGTGAAGCATTGTTTTTTGGAAAACACCTGGCGATTCACTCCTTCGGTGGGCTTGAAGTCTCCAGGTTATCCTTCTCTGCTTCTCCGTCGACTGTTTTTTCCTGGAAAGTTGACGAGGCCCAGTCAATGCTGCTCAAAGCTTCAAACTCAGCTTCATCATCTATTAAACCGGCTGGGTCCACTTCAGGGGCAAAAGTATGCTTACGAATTGGAGGGATCAGGCTGATTTGATCATATGGAGTGTTTGGAATTCTCCGGTTTTCACTGTCATAAGCCGGCGCATACTTGCTAAGGTCAGTGTCGTTTCCAACAAGGGTTGCCACGGGACGTATGGCCTTGACGCAGGTGGTGAAATCATGGTCGTCAAATACAGTGTCGTCTTCCTTCAGACTTGGGTATCCAAGGGCAAGGTCGGCCGGGTCTAGTTCTGGGAGCCATGCTTTAGCCCGGCTCAATGCGGCTATGGCCCCGACTCTTGAGGACGCCCGCCTTAAGTCTTGGATCCGCTGAGGCAGGAAAGCGAGGCTCTTCAACACGTCTTGCAGAAGGCGGGGATGAGGGCTTGATAAGGCTACAACGGACAAAGCACGTTATGACCCGGAGTACGGCTGTTCCACTAAGGTATAAACTGCTTTAAGCTTGATCAAGATGTTTTGTTCAAGGTTGGTACTCCTGGGGCCTATATGTACACAAATATAACAGTCAGCCGGAAGTAACTATTACAATAGTCATTGAAAGGTTACAATGTTTGAGGTTTTGCACAGTAACTTACCGAAGATGGCTGAGACCATTTGAGATATCTGTCGTTTTAAGTCGGACAGCTCGGTTGTTGCCTCTGCCAGAGATGCTTCTGCTGTCTCGGCCCGAGTCACCAGTGAAGCCTTCTCATTAGCCCAAGCTTTCTTCTCTGGCTCAAAATTCTTCTTCACCTTCTCATTTTCAGAGACACTAAATTCAAATTTGGAGTTAGCCTTCTGAGTCTCAAGTTCTTGAGTTTCCAGACGACTCTTCAGGACAGCAAGCTCCGATTCAAACTGACTTATGGTGGCCTGCATTGACACCAGGTTATGGTAAGGATTATAGTAAGGTAACATTCAAGTCCCAAGCACTTTACAAGTAAAGATACTTGGCACTTGGGGGCTAATGTATGCTGAAGAATTTTAAACTTATCATGCTGGGACACACATATTAAGTCTCAAGCATTTTACAAGTAAAGATACTTGACACTTGGGGACTAATGTATATTGCAAATTTACAACTATCATGTTATGACCGGGTTAAATATATTCTCTTTGAACCGGCTCAATTAATAAGTAAAGCAGATTTCTAAGTCTACAACATATTTATTCATAAGCGATAGACTTGGGGGCTGGTACAGTATGTAAGACTCAGGTAAAAATTATAAGTTATACCTCAGATTTGTGTTGTATTTGTTTTACCATGTCAATTTCCAGGTCACGGCTATTATGCACTTGATTCAGATAGCCCGAGACTATATCACCAATGCTTAAGTGAGTGTAATTAGTAATGTCCTGCTTGGCTTTTCGGCGTTCGGCAAGTTCTTCCTTGGCGGAACATTTGGCAAGGACGGTAGGCCGCCCTGGTTCAACAAACTGAGACCTCACAATCTCAACTTCCAGTTCATTTGTCTTGACCGGGCTAGGAGTCTCCGGGTCATTTGTGTTGAGAGTATCCTCAGCAGACGGATCAGAAGTTGGCACTGGAATTTCAGAAGCCGGATCAGGCGGCGGCTGATGGTAGAGCTGTCTCGAGCAGACGCATTAATCACCGGTTCAGTTACAATCGGGTCTTGGGACGGCTTATTCTTCTTCGCCCTCTTGCTGGGTTTCACTTGCATGCTGTTAACAAAGGCAGAAGGATGAATACGCAAGCATGGGAAAAGTAAAGTTCAAGGTACATAAGGTTACATTACCCGGCAGCAGTTTTGAAAGCCGGCATGCTTGACTGCATGGATTCACTGGAAGAACGAGAGGTATCCTGATAATTGGAGTCAGAAGAATTGAGAGGATGACGAATTAAGCCCGCTAAAGGTAAAACAGAACGTAAATCGGAGATAACCTTAGTCCGACGCTTCCTGGTTACGCCAGGTAAGCCGGAGGAGAGTTCTGCATCCTTGTTGTTCCGGGTCTGCCTCTAGTTCTCAAGCTGTTGTTGCTTCAAAAGAAATTGAGGATCTTGATAAGCAAGAGCATGTGAAAATCTTACTTTCCGGGTCACCCTTCGGATCTTTTGCTTTGGCAAAGGCTCTGAGTCGGAGGAGATTATAGTTACCTCTTCATTGGCTGCTTGACTGTTCCCCGTATCCTCCTGAAGGGACAGAATGTCAGACAGGTAATAACAAGGGAATTAAGAAAATTTAAAGATTACCTCTTCATCATCTGAAGAACTATCCTCCAATTTGAGTAAGTCGGAGGCGCTGGGTTTCTTCTTCTTTGAGGTTCCTGTCTTGGCGGCTTTCCTTTCGGCTTTTTTGGTTGCCCTGGCTTGTTTTGCAGCCTCATGGTCATATTTGACCTTCCAGAAGTTATCATCAGACTATGGGAAAGGATAAGGAGTTATGAGTACCAAAGAAGGTATAACATAGCAAAGAGTATTTATTAAGATTGATAACTTACTGCAGGGGCCGGGTTCTTCTTGCAAAAAGGAAGTAAGCCGAAGGTGTTACTTGTCATAGTGCCCTCCTTCAGCAGTGACTGGGTCGTAGCTTCCACCACATCATCTGGTAAGTCGTCAGGACTATGGCATAACGGGCCATCCTTTTCGCCTGTATAAGTACACATTAAGCCGGAACGGCGGCTTAATGGAAGTACTCGCCAAGTGACCCAGACTCGGACCAGATTGATGCCATTTAAACCGTTTCCCAAGAGAGCTTTGATCTTCTTGATGGTGGGATGTAGAGGCAAACGTTCAACGGCCGTCAGTTTGTCTGGTAGCGGGTGGTTGGACTCAAGGCGCAGGGCACGAAAGCCGAGCAGAGGCTTCTCATCAGCCGGAGAAGTGTCCTGACAATAGAGCCACGTTTGGTTCCAAGATTTTGGGTGACTCGGCAGTTCAGCATAAGGAAAAAGGCAGTCTCTCCTTCGCTGGATTGAGATGCCACCAAGCTCAAGACTGGGCCCGTTGGCACGTTCATTTTGCCGGTTCATGTAGAAAAGTTCCCTGAATAATAGCAGACTTGGTTCCTCTCCGAGGTACACCTCGCAGAAGACTTGGAAATTGCAGATATTTGAAACGGAATTGGGTCCGATGTCTTGAGGTCTAAGGTCAAAGAAATTCAAAACTTCCCTGAAGAATTTTGAGCCGGGAGGGGCAAATCCCCGGCTCATGTGATCCGTAAAAACTATCACCTCCCCTTCTTTGGGTGAGGCTTCTCTTCAGATGGGTCAGGGACACGATAAGACATGACCTCCCTTTTTGGCAGGTGGCCAGATTTCACGAACTCAGACAGTTTACTCTTGGTAACTATGGATGGGACCCAATTACAGGTTACAGAGGCCTTGGCCGCCTTAGGAGCCATGACAACAGTTGGCCTATGACAAAATAAGAAGATCCGGTTCAATTTTAACCAGGGAGAAAAATCCTAATTATTCAAGGTGGCGGCTTAAGGAGGGGCCTAATGATATAAGGATGACTGTGCAACAATATTTAAGCCGCTACAAGTATCAAGAGCAGTTCAAAATTCTTCAGTTCATGTGAAGCAACTAAGGTTCCGTGTCATTTATTTAAGCCGGACACCTCGACAGTTGTGTTTAAGGGCATTTACCAGAAGAAGTTTTCCGGGTGATAAAAACAAGTTTCACGGATGACAACTATTATTCTGGATCAAATTATTGCTCTGAAAAGAAAATTTTCTAGACCTAAAAATAGGGCAGAGAAGTTCATACACTCGAAGAGGGTTTCCAAACAAAGGGAAATGAGATCTATTTCTATGCAAGATCAACACAAACAAGTACCGCAGCAGTTCTACATAGTTTTTACGATCTAAACAGGGCATTGGAGGTAAAAGCTAGTGAGGGTTTGCATCGGGCGGTGATGAACGCCACGAACTCAACAAAGTTCCAATGCAGATCTAAGAAAGGGAAGGAGAGGAACTCATGGATGTGGATGAGCTGCGGAGGTTCGCCGTCGATTTCTGGTGAGAGTCAGGTTGATGCAGCGGCCTGAGTCGGTGAAGACAAGAGGTTCGACGGCGGCAGCGGCGGCGGAGCTCGAGAGGAGGCAAGAGGAAGAAGACGACTGAAAGAGGGAAAGTGGAAGACCTAAGTCGCGCCTATTTATAGGGAGAGGATAACTGAGACGACGGGGGAAACGAGGAGATAAGAGTTATTATCCAGCGGCCCCGACGCCTCGATTTTCGAAACAGTCAATAAAGCACAGATCCGTTGAAGGATACGATGGAATAGAAAAGGAATTTAAGAGAGGATGACGTCACGCCGGGTTAATACGGATCCATAAGATGATGCCATGGCGGGTTAAAGAAAACCTTCTGCACAGTCAGAAGACTGAAAATTTATTCTTTAAAGGTATTTTAAGATTGACATGAATAGGTTCAAATCAATCTGGGGCCTAATGTTGGGGATATAACTATTTGTGTAAGCCGCCCAGGAGGGAGCGGGTTACGCAAAGAAGACTCAAGCCCAAGACCAAGCATGAAGACGGCGGTTCAATAAGGGGCTTAAGCCCATAGGCGACTTAAGGCCTGCTGTAGTAAACCGCCGTAATGGCATGACTTGTATCATAAGGTAGTTTTAACTAGTCACTGAGCCGGACACTGTTATAAGCCGGCCGGGACTCTGTAGGCCACAGGGCGTCAACCCGTGTATATAAGGGGACGACCTGCTGGCGGCTTAGGGCAAGAAACAACTCATCGAGAACCGGGCATAGCGTATCTCGCTCCCTGGTCATCGAAACATCAATACCAACCCAACTAGACGTAGGCCTTACCTTCACCGTAAGGGGCCGAACTAGTATAAAACCTCTCGTGTCCTTTGTCCCGATTAACCCCTTCAAGCTTCCTAGTTGCGATGGCTCCACAACTAAGTCCTTTCACGAGGACATCTGACGTGACAATTCCACGACAATGTGCCTGCTATAACTCGAACTCCGGTTTTGGCGAGGCAGTGCTAACCAAGGCGGAGGAGTTGAATGAATCCTGTCCCGGCTATAAGAATAAGTCTCTTACTGAGCCAGGGCCGTCTGGACTAGTTCTCTGATCCTCCGGGTTTCCACCGCTGTCGGATCATCACCGTCCACTGGGAGAGCCGCCAGACGCGCTGATGCTGCGATTAAGTTCTCCATAGGGTTGGAAAAGTGACACGGCGGTATCGGTACGTAACGAGGCGGCGCCTTGTTCCCGTGAGGAGGTACCATCTCGTGAGGCTGAGCCAGTCCTCCTGTTCTGGCTGTCATAAATTGATTTGCATCTGGTGGGTTACTTGGGCCGGCTCCGGGTGTAGCAAAAAGAACCCGAGGGTCGTAAGTCAGAGGCAAATGGGATTGAGTTTTTTGGTGCCTCCTTCTCATCACCTCATTAGATGCGTTCAGGCTCATCGTAAGCTAGAAAGCTTCTGACTGGAGCTGCTGCGCCCGTGCATCCAAAGCCGCCCGTTCCGTGGCTAACCTGGTATCCTCAGCTGCTAAGGCCTCCTTAGCCCGAGCTATTTCCTCGCGCACCCGCGCCACCTCTGCGTCATGCTCATCTTTATTTGCGGGAATAACTGTGGCGGTTAACAGGGTCGTAAGCTTGTCCATGAGATCTATCAGCACTTGAGCCAGTGGGCGCACAGGGCCTCCTGCCCCGGCCGCTCGTATTCCGGACGTTATTGCAGCATCGGCTGTAGAATTTTGGCCGGGTTGAGTTCCAGCCATAAAAACTCCTGCCCAGTTTGGCGAATCGTAGGGATCCGGAATACTAGAGCCATCGGAATAGCCCCCGAGCACGCCATCTTGCACTTGACACAGCGAATCTGTTGAACCGGCGGACGCATCACCATCAGAGAGGACGACCGTCTCACCACCATCTTCAGGTCCTTCAGAAAGCTCTTCTCCGTGGACGCAGCCTACAAAGACATGCTTCATGCCGTGTTGAGCTCGGGCGGGTTTCGCACGCTGAGACGTCTCGACGAGGTCGGTGTAGTTGTCCGGCTCAGGTCCCGGCTCACCAATCCGGCCGATGAAGACGTGGATCCCTCCGAAGGGGACCCGGTACCCGTACTCAATTGAGCTGGCGTCGGGGCCCCAGCCTTCGTCGTTGATGTAGATCTTGCCACGACGACTCTTGGTCATCTGGCCCACTGCGTATCCCTTGAGCCCTTCGAAGTTGCCCTTCAAGAACTCAAATCCACCATGCGCTGGCCCCATGGTGGGCGCCAACTGTCGTGGAATTGTCACGTCAGATGTCAACCCCTTCAAGCTTCCTTGTTGCAATGGCTCCACAACTAAGTACTTTCATGAGGACATCTAATGTGACAATTCCACGATAGTGGGGGAGAGGGAAGAAGCTCGCGAGGACCTAACCCAGCAACACCTCAGCTGCCGCCGCGCAGGCCCGACACTTCACCAAGAACTACTCCAAGCCTACAAGATAAGTCACACCAAAACTGATTCGACTCAACGCTAAACCCTCGCCTACTGCAGCTTTGTCACGGCAACGTTGCCTACCTTTCTCACCCAACGGAGGTTGCTTGAGCGCTAAGGGGGACCTCCTAAGCATCGCGACTCAGGGGATCTTACTAGACCTTGGGCCGCTCACCTCCTGGCCTTGACCACGGCATTGCGACCTGGGATACCAGCGACGGCTGAAGCCTGCCTGGGGACCGGGACCTGTCAGCATAGAGGACCAAGCCCTCATGAGGAAAGAAAGGGGGAGCCGAGCCGGGACAGGACTAGCATCTCGCATCGATTCATAATAAGGACATATATTCACAAAAGACATGGCCAGCGCCTTACATACCACCGTGGGGTGGTACTTCGATTCCTCGCAGGGAACAAAAGGTGCTAATCCTAAGGAGCGTTAACTACGTGCGCCTCCGTGGGAGACGCCATCATCAATAGTGGGCCATCAGGCGCCGGCACCAACCCCATCCAGATCAGCAGCGCCGGCGGCCTGAAGCGCCCGCCCCGCTCCAAGCGCGGCGCGAGCTCGAGGGCTCATAGCTGTCGTCGCTAATCTCCGGAGTTGCATAAAGATCGGCGGAGTTGCTGGACCCTCCAACCCGGCCGTTGCTGCCTGAGGAGCTACTGGGAAGGCGGGCGGCAGGCCTGGCCCTCGCCTCTCTGGACCTCTGGCCGCTACCTCTAGGACAACACTCCAGCCGGCGTCCTTCCTCATCGAAGACCTTGAAGAGCATCAAGGAGGCGCCATCATACTCCAGGTGGATCACGAAGGTGCCCTCCGTTCGGCAGGCCCTGGCGATCTCGCCCCAGCCTCAGGTCATGAAGACCTTGCCCGGGGCGACAACTTCGACCTCCGCTTCGGTCGCAGGGGTGAGACAGTCGGCGTGCTGCAGCCAGAGCTCCCTAGGCCCCCTCGGCGGAATCTCGAAGGAGAAGGAGGGAGGAAGGCGAATCCAAGACCGAGGAGGCATGGCGGCGTGAAGCATGAACTCGCGGGAGGAGTTCGTGGCATGGACTCCAGGAGGGATGACACGCACCGCCGTGATCCGTCGGCAACGCCAGCGATGCAGGCGGCGCCGCTCGACGCCCTCTTCTCCAGGGCCCTCAATTCGGGCGTACAAGGGTAGCGAAACCCCGGTGGTGGCCCCTCGTGCCAAGGCCTCGACGCCCCCTGCCGAGCACCCTCATCTCGGCGGCACGGAGCTAGCCGTTTCTTTGGCGGAAGTGGGTAGGCACCTTCTCGGGGGGCCTTCCCCTTCTCTTCTGCAGAAAACTGGCGGATCGGTGCCATTGTCGTCAAAACGGAGGAGGAGTGAGGAAGAAGAGGCGAAGCAAGGAGAGATGGACAATGGGGGCTTTTGCCCGCCCGTACTTATATTCCATAGGAGGCCAACCGTCGGCCTCCACGATCTCAGGTAATCATGACCCGCTTTTGCATGCGGGGACTTGTCAAGTCGTGCAGTTGCCGAGGCGTCGTGGGGAAGCGGAGACACCCATGTCCAATCAACCGCCACGTGGTGCCCAAGGCCGCAGGCTATTGGGGCCTGCGGCGCTTCACACTTGCCCCTTTGCTTCTCTGCTAAGACAAGTTCGGGCACGCCTTGGGCCCGGGGGCTACTATCGGCGTTCTGGGAACGGGGGTACCCAGACTTGCCTGCCTGCAGCTTGCGGCGTGGCTCAAGCAGTGGCCCAGTGCGGCCCATCTTCATCAACTCAAGCTCAAGACCCTCGCGAGGGGCCAAGCCCCGCGGGGTAGACAACAGGAAGCTTCCTCAGGAGTAGCCTCGTCAGGCTGGCTCGCGAGGAGGCGGGGTACCTCGCGAGGTGCCCGTGATGCAAGCCATGACGATCGTGGCCAGGCGGGCGCCAGGTGGGAGCCGGCCTGCGTAGTGTCCTTGTTTCTCCTTTGGTGCAAAGGGAACAAGAACAGGCCAAGGCATCAGGCAAAGGCAACCATTTCGGTGCAACAAGACCAAGACCATAGGAACGGCCGGAAGGAGGTCATCGTGGAGCCCAGGACGGTGTCATCGTCAAAGCCTTTGACAGGCGAGGACCGACTTTAGTCAGGATAAGTGTACTAGATGTTCCCCTTCAAAATGGCCAATTGTTGGTGCCCTTCCCGCTCAATATTTGGGAAGAGGGCCGGGGCCTCGCTCTATAAATAGGACTAGCCACCATAGTATTGAGCGGAAATAGGGAAATCTGGAATCGACCCCTCCAAAGGGACAACACCACCACAAGAACAACCCTCGCGAGGCTGTTCTTCCTTTGTACTATTCATCATCAGCCCCAGAGGCAATCCACCACACCACACACTAGAGTAGGGTATTGCACCACAATGGTGGCCCGAACCAGTATAAACCTTGTGTCCCTTGTGTTGTTCATTGTGTAGCCTAGATCCTTTACGAGGCGACGAGACGTGAGTTGGTAGAGGAGAGATCTCCATGTGCACCCCAGTGTTCGAACCTCAAGGGTCTGCCGGAACCCACGATCCGACAACCTCTTCCAATGAAATGGTGTTGCTAAGTTTGCTTCATTTAAGTTTCTTCCTTGGGTCACCAAACTTGCCACATCAGACTTTATGCCAATGTGGCAAGCTTAGCACCTGTAGGAGCAAGTAAAAGTAAGTACAATAGTGCACTTTACATGGCATTTTTGCATATGTGGAGGAAAGAGAGGCAAGGAAAAAGTGGAGAAGTGGGCTCTCATGAAAGAGCCAGCCTCTACTACATGGTGGAGCATTGGGAGAGGCACATGTATGGAGGTGGTCAGGAATTGGGAGACTCACGCCGGTCGTAGCGTCGCAATTAAAATGATAATGGCAAGTCAAATCACGGGGCCCCACCTGTCCAGCAGTAACTCGATGTCAAATCACACAACCCTACGTTTGCAGCAGCCTACTCCCTCGTCTTCTCGCATCTCTGTCAAACCAACTAGGCGGAACTGCCCCGCGTACCGCGCAGGAAAAGCCCGCGTGGTATACTCCCTCCGTCTAGGTGACCAAGGTGGAGAGGAAAATGAGAGAACTTAATGTTTAGGGAGTATTTGCTAAGGCTAGTTGTAATGGTACTAGCCTTAGCAATTTTGATGAGGTGTCATAGAATTAAATGAAGAAAGAGAGAGAGTTGAGTACTATGTGTCATACATGGCAATAAATAAAGTACTACATGATACTAATATATGATACATGGCGCAGGAGTACTAAGTATTATTAATACAGTTTTGCTAGAACTCATCTAGATGAGATATAGTTTGGTCTCATTCATCTATTATAGCCATTGGATGTGATGCTATTAGATGCGTGTGTGCTGACGTGGGTTGTATTTGTTCTTGTGCAACAAACTGACCACTACATGTCATGTTTGATAGTCTCAAGTCATTTAAAGCATACAAGCCCCACATCTCTTATTGGTTGATTCCTCTATTTATGTCAAAAAATAAGAAACAACGTGAGAGTTAATGCACCACGCCTATGTGTATACTATTTGGTTTTCGTAAGATGACTTAATACTCACCTAGACGGAGGGAGTATTCGATTTGACAGCGGGCGGCGCAGTTCCCGATACGGCTTTAATGCGGATGAGGGAGGGAGTAGCGGTTCCTGATATGTTGAACGTCCAATGCATCCTCCTTCAATTAATGCATGAGGGAAGTAATGGGAGGAGGTCCGGGAAAAGAGGCTGCACAATGTAAATGCAACGCAGTTTGCCCTCATTGCCCTCATATAAAGGCGCCCCTCCATTCCAATGCATCTACCACATCGTACACACCTAAGAATTTGCCTAGGCACCTACACTAAGGGCAAAAGAGCTCACTCCAGACCCATGGCGGCGATGCACGTGAGTGGCTAGTGCCTGCGCCAGATGGTCCACGACGCCGGCCTGCGGCATGGCACCGAGGATCGTCTCCAGACGGTGTTGGAGACAGGCTGGTGGATGGCCACCGTCGACGCCAACTACGACTCTCAGTTGGACCAGATGATCGTTGCCACCAGCAACAAGTTCACCGTCCTCAAGAAGCTCGCGGATGACATCATCATACTCCTCCAGCCCGCGTGCCCGGGCTCCTTAGTGCCTTCCACCCTAATCGGCCTCCATGGCCGGAACCTCTTTCAAGCACTGGTGGCCCTGCGACTGCCCGCTGACGCCATGAAGAATGTCCACCTGGAGGTCGCGCTCGCCGCGAGGCGCCTCGCCCTGCAAGAATTCGTCGACCTACACATCCACGTGTACGAGCAAATCGTGTACATAGGTATCTACAAGGCCAGTGAGGACGCTATGACGTTGGCCTTCCTCAACTGGCTGGAAGCCTTGGATGCCTTTGCTGAGAAACACCTCGACCTCGCCACAAAAGCCGCCACTCCTTAGCCGCCGGTCGGTGGCCCATCACACTAAGTTGAGGAGGAGTAGGTCGTACGTTCATGGATCCATCTTTCTTCTTGACTTCTGTAACCACCACTGTGATCGCATCATCATGGCCTTAATTCTTATTGTGCTGTTGCATTCTCGTTCCAGTCAATACCGACATGTGCGGTCCCTTTGCTTAATTATATGCATCACTGTAACTACTACTCCATCCGTCAATTTATAAGTTGTGCTTACCTTTTCCATCAACTTCGTGCAACGCGCGGGCATCTTGCTAGAAACACTAGAATACGTCTATATAATCCATATGTGATAGTCCATTTGAAATCTGAAAAAAGACAAATATTTAGGTACGGAGGGAGTAATATATTAGGAGTATATCAAAACAATAGTGATTTCTTTCAAGTTTGTGAACAAATACTACTATTCTACTACTTTGGATCCATCGCAACGCACGGGCACATTGCTAGTAAAAGGAAAAGGCCTGCCGCGTTTGCGCCGCACCCCCACATGCCTGGGAATCGGGAGTACTCCATGGCCCGTCCGGCACGACACATAGCTTAGGGAAGGCATGTTGCCTAGCATTTTCACTTTCATGTGGGACCTCCGTTGAGCAAACCGACACCCCGCCCGCCACCGGGTTGGAAAACATAAATGAGGGGAAGATCTAGGTGTAGCACGGAAGCCAAGAAATTTGGTGTCAAATGGGGCTCGTTGATAGAGTAGGAGCATTCCGTACTAGTACTACTCCTACTAGTACCAAGTTTGTACTCCTAACTATATTACTAGTACTACCACTATACAACTAGTAGGTACGTGCACGGCACAACATCGTAGGAACAAAAAACAGGAAGATCTTGTTTTGGGTTATTTATCTTTTTTTCAATCAACGTAGTATGAATAATATGATGTGGGGGGCACCCATGAAGCTTATGTGGCTTGCTTGCATGGCTATGAAAGGTTAGAGAAAAATAAATAGATAATGTGTTTAGAGTGCACTCCACTAAATAGATATACTTTGGATCCATTGCAACGGACATGCACATCTATGTCTACACCCCCTATATAGTGTGTGAAAAACTTTGAAAGTTGGTCGTTGGATGAAGCCAATCCGACGGTACAAAGATGGCAAATCCGAGCACTACTGGCCGTTGGATATCATCCACCAGATTCTGCCACATGTATAATCTAGAAGACTCCATGGTTGAACTTAGGGGTTGTTTGGATTGTGACTATCTTTGCCATATATTGCCACATGCTTTTTGCCACACTTGCCTTAGTTGAGTTGCTCAAATTGTTAGCCACACTTTGGCTTGCCTAAGGGAATCTTGCCACACTTTTTATGTTTATGACATGTGGGGCTCGCTGCATAAAAAAATCCTTGCCTTAGGTGTGGCTAGAACCAAACACCTACCTAACTTGGTCAAACTTGCCTAAGGTTAGGTGTGGCAAAGTGTGGCAAGGTGTGGCTAGGAACCAAACAGTCCCTTAATTCATGACTAACTTTGCCACAACTAAGCTTAGGCAAAGTTATTAGTTCTTCAAAATGAGAGCCACAAGTTGGCAAGCCTAAGGGAATCTTGCCACATTTTTGTGTGTATGTCATGTGGGGCCTTAGTGTGGCTTGCCTAAGGTGTGGCTTGAACCAAACACTCACCAAAGTTAATCAAACTTGCCTAACCTTACATTCCACTAGATTTTGCCACATGTTAGAATCCAAAAAACTCCACATGTAGAAGCATAATGCACAAACCACCAAATCTCATGCGTGCAATGCACGTGTACCTTACTAGTACTAGCTGGTAGTAGTAAGAAACAAATTCCAGTTTTGGCACGAGCTCGTATTGCGGGAGCACCACAAGGCCTGCCACAGGAGTTACATTTCCCTCTCGAGGCCCACGAGACCGAACTTCAGTGGCTTAGTGCCCGGCCTATGAGTCAATGACATGCAGACCTTAAATGCGGCTGGCCCACATGTCATTCTCATGGTGTTGACGTGGTTCGCGACTCACTCGTTCGAGATGAACCGGCCAGTGGTGGCGTGGCCGCGGCGAGGGTGCCACAGCTGGGTGTTGGGGCGTTATGAGGCGTAGATGGCCACACCTGCGGGTACTACCTGTAGTACATGAGTACTCTAGCTGAGGATTCGATGGTGCGGGAGTACAGATCGGAGCACAATAGCGGAGCAGGCAAACCGTGTCCAATCGGGTGTGTCTGTGGTAGAAAGTTGATGGTCGCCGCAGTTCAGCTGGCCCACATGTCATGCACACAAAGGCAGAGGAGCGGTGGGGCCAAGAGGGATGAGGGGCACGTCGGGGGGGTGAGGATCCTCTGACGCGAACAATCCTACCATTCTGTCACTGACATGTGGGACCCATAAGTGTGGGTCCCACCTGTCAGCGAAGGAAAGGCAGGGCAAGGCAGTGATAGCCACGTCAGAGGATCCATGTCCATGTCGGGGGACGTCGTGCCGTGGGTTGGAGCGGCGTCGTGGGAATCGCGTGTGGGTGTGGCAGTGGTAGAAACAAGAAATGTGATGGTCGCCATGGTTCAACTTCCATGGACAAGCTGTCATGTCTGCTGACACATATATCAAAACTATAGTGTTTATATTTCAAGCACGTGAACAAGTGTTATTCTACTACTTTGGATCCATTGCAGCCAACACATTGGTAGTAGTAGTGTCCATCTCTATGTCTAGAGGCCTTCCCTCGTTCATCCTTTTCTCTCACAAGATAAACTACTCATACAAATGCATCTTGATGTTCCATGGAACGCATGAGGATGTTTCCTTGGGGGTCTCTCCAGCGTGGCGTGGCCATAGTTGCAAGTTGACGCCCCTTGAGATGCCGACATTGAGGGGCACTCGGATTTCCTCCGATGAGCAGGTAAGATGAGTTTGATCACGTAGTAAATGCATTCTAAAGACTACTTCCGTGTCCATTTCCAAATTCTCCCCTGCCCACTGCTTCATAGGTTAGGCTCGGTGCGAGTGGAGATTGGTTGCATATGTACGGGAGGGTACCAACACCATTTTGCACAACATTTACAACGGTGACACCATTCCCGTATAACCTTTGTCCAGCATTGGGATTAGCCATGCAACGGGCCACCACATGAATTGGTACGATGGAACCATGGTGAGATTGAATAAGATAGCACGAACCTTGCACATGGCGGTCAAAGGCGGACCATGCTGTCTGCGGCCGATTTGTTGCCGTACGAGTAGGAATACGCTGTGCTCCTTTCTAGCCGCATCTTCGTGGTGACAAACTAGGGGAATTATTTTGTATGGGACACATCCTACGATATACTCCCTCTCTCCCAATTTATTTGTTTTGAATCTTTTAACTTTATAAGTTTCAAATTCAAATTTAGAGCTCCCCATCACATGTTGAGATTACAATGTCCATTAAATCGTTGCGTGCAAGTATAGTAAAGAAACAAATCTCGAGTTTGGCACGAGTTCGTGCTGCGGGAGCACCACAAGCCCTGGCGGAGGAGTTCGTGATGCGAGTTTGGATTGAGCTTCAGCGCCTTTGAGTCAATAACATGTGGACCCGATAGGTGACTGGTCCACATGTAATGCTCCCGAAGGCAGAGGGGCAGTGGGGCCAAGAGGGGTGAGCCACAGGTCGGGGGACCTGTGGTGTCATGGGTTCGAGCGGCATCGTGGGAATCGTGTGTGGCTGTGGTAGAAACTTGATGCTCGCCGCATTTTAGGTGGCCCACATGTCATGCACACAAAGGCAGAGGGGCGGTGCGACCGAGAGGGGTGAGGCGCACGTAGGGTGCATGGTGCCGTGGGTTGGAGAGGCGTCGTGGGAATCATGAGATGAAACGTGATGGTCGCCGTAGTTGAACTTCCATGGACAAGCTGTCAAGTCTACGGACACATGCACTGCATACCGATCACTAGAAGGAGTAGTAGAGAAAGCTATATATGCGGATAAATAGTTCCTTATAGTCAAGCGGACCCACGCTACTACTCTGTTCCAAAGACATGCACACCATCGAAATAGTCCATCTATATCAATATACACCGTGAGGGAATAATTTTTTTTACAAGAGAGGAAATAGTTCATCCATCCATAATGCCCTCCTGCTGGTGCAGCCTTTTCTTCTTCTTCTTCTTCCTCTTCTTCTTCTTCTTCTTCTTCTTCTTCTTCTTCTTCTTCTTCTTCTTCTTCTTCTTCTTCTTCTTCTTCTTCTTCTTCTTCTTCTTCTTCTTCTTCTTCTTCTTCTTCTTCTTCTTCTTCTTCTTCTTGTTCTCATTCTCCATGGGAGACGGCTTCGCAACAAGCTCTTTGGACCTTGCAGCTATCTCGAAACTCACACGGGCATCGAGGGCATCATATTTTATCTGCTCGTACATCAAGGGATAATTCTCCCATCTAGACGACCTTAATGCCACCGTCTCGTCACCCTTCTGAAGATTTGTACCGAGCACAAATTTTGCTACGTCGAATAGGGACGGTGTCTGTTTATCACAATCTTCTACAGGAATTTTGATTCTGGTTTGTAGGTCAGTGATGCTTTTCAAATCAAGGTTGTACGGCTCCAGCTTCTGTTTGTCCCCTTCGATGGCTGCCCCACAGAAGTATACGTCCTCCTGAGACAAGAAATCGTGAAGCTCACCTGGTATGGAGGGTGAGTGTATGATGTGGTACACCAAAACATCATCTTCGAGGCACAGCTGAAGGACGGCGGCGTGCTGGATCTTCCCAGGGGCACGCTTCGTGTACTCTGCGTCGAGACCGATGACCCTCGTCTCTACCTTTTCGAGGGAGTTGGATACATTGTTGATCCACTGCCGAACAACCCTTGGGTGGACGGTGACGGTGGCAACTATGCGCATCGAGCCTTCGACGAGGACATGTTGGATGCTAAAAACCTGCATCTCGATCTCTTTCGCCATTTGGAACCACTGGAACGTAGGGCTATGGTTTGGAGAATTAGGATTAGATGGCTAGTCTAATTGAAGTAGTAGATGATTATTTAAAGAGGTTAAAAAATGTGAACACAGTGGGTTTTGGATGCAAATGAAGACGAAGGGGAGGTGAAGAAGCCGAGGAGAATTGGTTCCCGATGGAGAAGTAAATGGGAGAAGTGGCGTGCAGGCAGTTGATTAGACGGCTAGGTAGAGTAAACGAAAAGGTTATGCGGGTAGACTGATGAGTCGTACCTGTTCGTGTACGTGCCCATCCTTCCTGATAGGTGGGACCTATGCAAACAGATAAAAAATGCGTCGTAGCTTCTTTTTTTTGAGCGCGTGAGTGGGAGACACAACATCCTCTGGTTAATGAATACTCCCTCCGTTTAGGTGAGTATAAGTCACCTTATGAAAATCAAGTTTTCCCAAAACCTTTAGCGTGGAGCATTAACTTCTTGCTCGATCCCCTCCCAGCCTCGTTAGCCAACGTTCTCTTCCTCTGTTGCCGCGTTCTACCTTTCCATTTTTCCTCTTCTCAAGTGTGGAACAATCTGCATGCTGTCCTTTATGCACCAGAATGACCACTGCATGCATCGCTGCAGGGCGTTGATTGGGCATGCACGAGAATTTGGTTCTGCTCGCAATATGGATGATACCTGAACGATGAAGTGAACGGGCATGCTAGCACGGGAGACCTATTTCCACTATACAATACTGGAGTACTCATGTTCCTACTACTACCACTACTAGTAGTAGTACAGCTGTGGTACACTTGATGGTCAAAATACTATTCATCCGGTCCTCACAGTGAAGTGACAACACCCTGCGCCTGACACTAGTCCAGGCAGCGTGTTCGGGTTACCAAAGTCAGCCTCACCCTGTGCACTGTGCAGTCTGTCACCGCAGCTGTACAACACATTGGCGCCTGGCCTCGTCTCCCTCTCCACTCCCATAGCACCACTCCATCTCCATATCCTTCTCCGTCTCCATCTCCATCTCACTGTGCCCTAGTGTACCGTCGCCTTACTCACCTCCCCCAGTACCACTATTCCCTCGCTAGCCGCTCCAGCACTGACAACCTTCTCCCCCATAAATCAAGCCCCCCAAAACCCCCACCTTCCAAACTCCACCATGGTCGAACGCGAACCGCGTAGCATACATATGAGCCGCGATTGGAGCAATCTCCCCAGTGACATCCTCAACCTCTATTGTTCGTGTATGGATATGTTGAGCGCCCTGCGGCTGGCTGCATGCTCGAGGGACATGAACACGGCCATCGTCGAAGCGAGGCATAAGCTTTTCAAGACACCCTGCTTGCTGCTATCTGGTCTTGCGAGATTGGCTCACCTTGATATGGAGGCGTACATGATGCCCCTTGACTTCAATCCGATCTCCATTAGCCGAAACTTCTTTGCAGGTATGTAGTGGGTCGCCGTACATCATTTCCCTCGACATCGATTTGATCACCATCACCCGAAACTTCTTGGCAGGTATGTACTGAGTCGGCATGAACTCCCATTGGATGGCTGCCTTCAGAGAAGATGGTAAAAAGTTGGTGCTCATGAACTTCCAGACCTCCCATGAGATTATCCTTCCTCCGTTGGATTATATAGAGTATTACTGACGGTGTCCTGGACTAGGGGGCACTCAACGTGTCGTCTCCCGATCAGTTGGATTGGGCCGAGGACCCCCATGGCCGTATACTCATGGGCCAGTCCGGACAGCTGCCGCATACAAGGAGGAATCCACAAGACTTGGCAATCAAGACAAGGACTCCTCCCCCACCGGCGTATTCGGCTAGGACTCTTGTTAGCCTAGGCCTCTGGTGCATTATATAAACCGGGGTCAGGCTAGTCGATAGACATATACAACAACAATCATACCATAGGCTAGCTTCTAGGGTTTAGCCTCCTTGATCTCGTGGTAGATCTACTTTTGTAATACAAACATCATCAATATCAATCAAGCAGGACGTAGGGTTTTACCTCCATCAAGAGGGCCCGAACCTGGGTAAAACATCGTGTCCCTTGTCTCCTATTACCATTGATCCTAAGACGCACTGCTTGGGACCCCCTACCCAAGATCTGCCGGTTTTGACACTGACATTGGTGCTTTCATTGAGAGTTCCGCTGTGTGATCGGCGAAAGGATCAATGGCTCGACTGCAGGTCAACTGCGACGTCGGCTTCTTCGTCACCAGCTCGACTGGTCACCTTCGCTTGACCGAGGACTGCGCCCTACCTCCGATCGTCATGTTAGGACTAGGGCCTTCATCAACACCAACTCCGATCTCTATCAATATCATGGAGGAGTCATCCATGGAGCTCGGGGGCTCAACGTCAACATTGCCCTCAGGCGACTGTGCTGTTTTTCTGGATAGCAAACTCGTATCCGCCGCCACCGCCTCCTCGAGTGTCGCTTAAATGATTACTTCAGTGGAATTATGCGGAATTAAGTCTACAATAACCCTGCAAAAATTTTGTCGAGTTCCGATGGAGGAATCTCCGGCAATCTCCGATATACCGGAGCCCTGTTGAATCTGAACGAGAATCCGGACGATTTTAGGGCGTGGTATCCAGCATCTAGCTCGGATGTCCTTTGGAGGATCCAACCGTTGATTTGCTGCGGAATTCCCATATCTACCACCTGCCAAAAATTCAGCTCGATCCGACCGTCCAAACTCCGGGAAACTTCCGATTAGTGCATCATCTTTTGGATCTGTTTTCTGCGCGAGAACGAATCCGACCCGAATTCATCTTCTTTTTGAATGGGATCTCGGACATCCTTTTTGAAGGAAGTTTTCGTATGGGGTGTTGTGTGTTATTCTCAAACACATCCCAGTAGTATTAAAAGTATTCTTACAATACGAACTTCACCGTCTCGCCGGTGTCAAACCAGCCCGACAACATCACTCCACGGCGGACGACCCGCGTTAGACACGTCGTCGCGTTGTTGAGCCGAGCTCAATTTCTTCGGATCATCATCTCGGCCAGCCGAACAATAGTTCGACATCGCGAAGGATAAATCGTCACCAACATCGCCGCCCCACGGATTACACGGAGCGGGCACACCGGCATCGCCACACAGTCACTTCATCAAGCCGGCATCGACCACGTCACGACCTGCATCGCTGGAGCGGAGGCTTCATCATCTCTTCATCAACCTACTCCGGAGACTTCAGCGTCGGTGGCCGACCAGCTCCGTCACGTTAGCTGGACCAAGGGCTTTGCCTCGGCGAGCCAACCTTTGCCAGCATCACCATGCCGTTGCTTTATCGCCCATCAGGCGATAGGTGTGCAGATCGAGTCCCAATTTTGGGAATCACCTTTCTTCGGATTCCTACAACAAATAAGCCAGGTCTATCAAATGGTGGCCGCATTAATGATGGTCGCATGGTGGTTCGGTCAGTTTCCGTACATAGTCCGGCGAACGCCACATCCGGAACTCGAACCGACCTGTGAATTCAGGCCTTGCCATGCCTTTACCACATCACGCCGCCGCCCTGCATCGATATTGACTTCGGCGCCAGGCCATATTTCTTTTATTACTCACTTTGCATAAATTATTTGTTATGCAACGATTTTTTTTAATTATTATTACTATTATCTCCGGTTTGCACTATTTTTTGTGCACAGGAAAATGATCCAACCAGACTATATCCTTTGGCGTCACCTCGGCTGGACGGGGGGCTTCGTCAACACTTCATTACCCCATGCAGGGGACTTCGGCATCACCCTGCCGTCCTGCATTTACCGTGCTATGTCACCACTTCGGAGTGCCGAGCTCTTTGCTTCGCCACCTCGGGACCGGCTCGGGGATGGAACCTTGTCCCGCATCAAGCTCGGACCGCGTCATCAATACCGAAAACATTAACCAGCTAAGTTGTCTTCATGCTCCAAGTTTTAAATTTTTAACTTGTGTTCGGCTCAGCCAAGCATTATACTTTTTTGGAAAAAAGTTGCTTGTAAAATTTCCTTGCCCAAACTTTGTTTGTGACGCGCAAATTCAAATACCCCGTTTACTTGGGGGCTTCCTTCATGAAGCTTTTTTCTCTTGCATATGATTATACTTGTATGGCTTTGTTCCTTGTTCGTGTATTACGCCACAATATGCACCATATTGACTTAAGCGATTTGCAAGCAGGGTTGCCTGGCTCCTGTGCTTACCCCTACGTTCCCGATTGTTCGGCTAGGGAGTAAAGGGAGCACCTCTGCGATTGTCACGATCGGGTCAACTGAGCCGGACCTCAGACTGGGTGAAGCCGAAAGCTAGCGCTCTTATTGTTTTCAATCATGGTCGGCACACAACGGAACTCATGAGTACAAAAAATCTATTGCACAAGTCTCATAATAACAATGAGCACCAAAGAAAGGTATTGGTGGGAGTACTATTTTCTTCGAAGATGCTTCTTACTCTTCGCAGTAATATAGCATAAGTTCCCTGAGCGCGCTTTGTTTGTTACAGCCTTATGGCCTGATTGCCTGGTTATTGGAAACACCGTCGATATTCTCGACCGATGGAGTACATAACACTTTTTGGTCCTTGACCGAAGAGGGAGAAGTCGACGGTCGTTTAAGATGCGTTTAAAGTTCGGTTGAACATAGATATGATATAAGTACTTCGGTACATACAATCATTCTTTTATCCAAGTCACTTGGGGGCTCTTATGTTTATTTGAGCCGTTTTTAATAAGTGTTTTTCTTCTTAGTCGTTGCAGAGTTTTTATTGTTAAAGCACGGCAGAAGCACTTTTTTTTCTAAAGTCCAATTTTCGGATTGGCACCGAACACTTGATCTAGTTTGGACATTAACCTTTTGAATAAGTTTTTTGGATTTTCGAGCCCATGGCACTTTTTAACTATTTGTGTGTTTTTAGCACAAGTCTCGCAGTGCAACGCCGGACACCTTTAGAGATTCGGCAAAAACATTCTCGGATATTGCTATATATGCATCGGTTTCGAATTGTGTCTTCGGTCAATAGTTGGGTTGCCCGGCTCCTGCGCTTGCCTCTTATGTTCCGCTTTGTTCGGCTAGGTGTGCAAAGGGAGAACCACTGCGATTGTGCTTCCAGCTCACATGGTTAAGCACCTCAGTGGAGAAAGCCAAAAACTGACTGTCACAATAAGCGTAAACTGGTCGGTGATCCGATGACGGCGTTAAACGATGGGCCATTCATAACAATGGCCGAAGTGTTTACGGCTCAACCTCGACTGTCGCCGAACACTACCGGGGGCTATTAACTGACCTCCCAAACTAAATCCTCGATATTTTTCTGTTACATTGGAGCTGAGGTTTCATGATCATGCTTAGCATGACAACCCAAAGAAAGGAACCGATAGCGGGACTATTTTCTTTGGAAGACATTTCTTCTGCTAAACAGTAATATAACATGTCTCTCTGCGTACCTTTGTTTATAAAACCGTATGGCAAGCTTTCCTTGTTTGTTGTAAATCTTTGCCCTCATAAAGGCTTTATAAAGTAGGACAAATGCTCCTCGGCTATTGGCCGAGGAGGTGGAAGCTGATGGTCGGTCAACAAAGTTCTGTACAATGCGGATCCGAGCATTAATGACGTAAAGTACTTGGATACATAGAGTCATTACACATAATTTGTGCTTTTACTATGGACATCGATCCTTAATTCGGCCTCCCGTGCCCGCATTAAGGCTCGGGGGCTACTGGGCTTCGGGCTTATTATTTACAAATATTAAAGGGGCACATCGATCCCCTGATCTGGTGTTGCCACCCGACCAGTGTCTCGGGGGCTACTGCATTGCCTATTCTATGCAGAAAATTTTAAGTGCAATATAGTTTCCGAGGAGATTTTGATCCTCAGGTTGGTCGGCCGCACCCAACCTGAGTCTCGAGGACCGAGCACGCCGCTTTTTGTGTCCCGAAGTATTCTGCCGAGCTAGGCCTTGATCCTCAGACCGATTTTGCAAATCAACCTGAGTCTCAGCTGCTACGGGGATCAGCGGTCTTATGTCATCCTTCATGGGCATCTCGGGTTTTAGACCAATACCCACCTTGAGGGCTACTGGCTATGTA
Source organism: Triticum aestivum (assembly GCF_018294505.1). Lineage (NCBI taxonomy): Eukaryota > Viridiplantae > Streptophyta > Magnoliopsida > Poales > Poaceae > Triticum > Triticum aestivum. The sequence continues at coordinate 453,963,404 of NC_057813.1, read as the reverse complement.
TCTCGCCACAGAATAAATTGCACCAATCAAAAATATTGACAAAAATCGGCCCACATTCGGGGTGGTGCACCACCTTAGAAGCAGTCCGGCATAAAGCTTGGGCGCTAGTGGCTGGCTCCATAGAGGGCATTTCCGGCATTAAGCTCGGCTAAACTCCTTCAAACTTCTTTGAACCAAGGTGATTTACGACACCTCGGATGCAGTCCTGCGTTGGAGCTCGGATACATAGTCCAGCGTTAGAGCGGGGAAGCAGTCCGGCATTGGTGTTCAGCTGCAAAAGATACCTCGAATGCTGTCCGGCGTTGGAACTCGGACGCAAGAGGACGTTGCCGCCCGGGAACAACTTCAAACCCGAGGTGTGGCATAAAAATAACAAGGCATTGATAAAGGCTGGAAACTTAAAGGGGCTCCTTGAATACCCGATGTGTAAACTCGTCGAATGCATTTCGGTGATCCTCAAGATAGAAGATGAGAAGATTTGTTGAACCAGTTTTCAAGACCGGCAACCGAAGATGAAGAACTATTCGGAAGAATCGAGGAGCATCCCTAACTTGAAGACCGGTTCAGGGGGCTACTGACGGTGTCCTAGACTAGGGGGCACTCAACGTGTCGTCTCCCGATCAGTTGGATGGGGCCGAGGACCCCCATGGCCGTATACTCATGGGCCAGTCCCGACAGCTGCCGCATAAAAGGAGGAATCCGCAAGACTTGGCGATCAAGACAAGGACTCCCCCCCCCACCGGCGTATTCGGCTAGGACTCTTGTTATCCTAGGCCTCTGGTGCATTATATAAACCGGGGTCAGGCTAGTCGATAGACATATACAACAACAATCATACCATAGGCTAGCTTCTAGGGTTTAGCCTCCTTGATCTCATGGTAGATCTACTCTTGTACTACAAACATCATCAATATCAATCAAGCAGGACGTAGGGTTTTACCTCCATCAAGAGGCCCTGAACCTGGGTAAAACATCGTGTCCCTTGTCTCCTGTTACCATTGATCCTAAGAAGCACTGCTTGGGACCCCCTACCCGAGATCCGCCGGTTTTGACACCGACAATTACCATCGCGGTCCAAGTCATCTAGATTACCACGTCAGTTGAACGGACCTTGTTTTGTAGAAGATTGTAATCTGCCAAGTGCCCACACGACATGCGAATTACGCAGACTTCAAGCTAATTGCCTTATTCGACTACGGACTCGCCTATCTTTACGCCGGTGCCTTCTTTAGCTGGAGAGAACCCAACTCGTAGTGGATCATCGTCAAAGCTGATACACACTTATGTGATGCTATTGAACATAATGGCATCATCTATGCGATCGACAAGCAGATGGCACCACGTATTGCTGGGACGGCGCGTGTAAGTTGTTTCCGTCTCATGTTAATGATGACGCCATGACACTGTTTGAACTTTTTGTGATGATTGGCATATCCCTGTTTGAGCAGAATTTGAGTAGAACTATCGCAGTGTATTAGAGACGCCGTAAATCAGCTATATTTGGAATGAGTTAATTCATGCGATTGTGACCATGTCATTACAGCCAATTTGTACCCTGAATAATCAAATGGTTAGCAATATATAGATATTATCCTTATTTTACAGTAATCTATATACTACTACTAAATATGAGTGTGTATCAATGGCCATGTTAGTTTACTCATTTTCATGATGTAGAAACATGCACCACACTATTGGTTTCATCTAACCGTACATTAGGGAAGTAAATGTGCATATGGAGAACTCTATATTTGGAAGTAGTGAAATTCTGCAATGCTTACCATGTGTACATACCTATATTCGCCATTCAACAATTAATGGCTAAATAATATCCTCACAAATTTTTTGCCCACAGAATACGAGTATATAACAATGCATGGTCTGTTAGTTACCTTGTAGAATTTGTTTGTGAGGACAGAACATGATTACATAACATGCACGACATGGTAGTTTCCTGTGAAGAATCGATTGCGAGATAACATGAGTATAACCATGCATGGCACTTCTATATTTTTGAACCCAGTATACATTTCCCTGTATTTTCCTCCCAGTTCCAACAGGGACATATCAATGCTGTTTCTTGCATTATCCTACTCATACTCTGAACAATGCTAATCTTACATTAACCATGCCTGTCCTTTTTGATATGATGTAGTGTCCCTACAGTTACTGCCCTTTGTAATCACACCACCTTTGCCAAAAACAGGGAAGCACAACTGGTTCCTCGCTCGATCAGACGACGGCAAAAGACTGATGATCATTCAGACACATGAGCCGGAAAAGTTATATTGCAAAAACCCCACTGTATACAAGCACCGTGTAATACGTGAGTATCCGGACAGTGGTTGTTACGTCTATGAGAAGGATACCAGCTTGTTGGGGCCTTTAGGATTTTTTTAGTTGGAGGCGGGTAAACAACCTTGGTTCACACTCTCTGTTTCTCGGACTCAATTATCCGATTAACCAGGAGATCACTGTTGGCAAGGACCTTGATGGCAGAGAGGCTCTATTTTCTATGGAAAACTGTGTCTACATGGCGAGCCCTAGGAGTTCAGGAGCAAACTCCCCTGATTGTCAACGATACATCCTGCAGCCAAAAGAAGGTGAGAATGGCAAAGGCATCCGGATTAACTTTGATCCTTGGATGTCTCAATTACGACAGGCAGTGATGTGGTTCAAGCCTTCAGGTTGATAGGTAATTGGGCTGTTGCATCGAAAGGGTGGAGTACTGGTGTCTCCGGATCACTGGTCGCTGAAGCGGGGCTGCAAATTATGATGGTGTTGGATCATCTCTTCGAATGACTTTGTTGTCTTTGCTGCTGGTTCTCGATGGGTAGTTCTTTCTTTTGTTATGCATATTCCTTGTCATTTTCTCATCCTCGTCTATGTCACTCTTATTATGTAATAGTTGCTTCTTTTTAGAATGTCATTCTCGTCTGGATCATGAGAGTCTAAGCGCTGCATATGGGTGCGTTTTGGTGGTGTAGCAAGACTTCTTATGAACTATCATGTCTTGCTGTTTATATCAGTAGTAGTCACTAGTCAGTGTTTGAATGTTGTACATATCGTTTTTTCGAACTATTTATTGTCTCAAACTACTGGTGGGCTAAATGAGGGCATCACCATTCTCCAGTGTTCAGAGTATATCTCCTTTTTTCAAGTTATATAATTTGAGCTTAGTGTCTTTTCGATGATGTACACTTGTTTGGGCCAGTGAGGTGTCGTTGAATATGGGCCGAGTAGTAACGCAATGCCAAACAGGTCAATTATGACTCTCAGGCCGGGCTCTCAAAAGATCCTGAAAAAAGGCCGGGCTCTCCAAAAAAGAAAGAATAAGGACTCTTAGGCCGACATGTGGGCGCCACCGGTGTTTTCGTGTGCTTGCGCGCTGAGAGCATATTGGCGCGTGCTCAAAATTCATACTACCTTTTCATCCCCAGTCTCCCACCCCTCCCCCACCTCTGGAATCTCGATTCCTACTCTAGTTCCCCAAAATCCCCCTCCCGTACTCCCTGTACTCAAGTGCACTATCATGTCGCCAGTCAATGCGGATCTTCGAGCCGGAGATCCTGAGGTCCGTCCTGCCTTCGATCGCTGCTTGCTGTCACTCAACAGTGGCATGGCGGCGCTTGACGACCAGTTTGCCGGCAAAGTGCTGATGGTAACCATCAACGGCGATCGGCCTCCCGTATTGCCGGACGACCTTGTCAAAGCTCTTGGCATTATGCACGGCATCCAAATAAGTGACTTGCTCATCGAAGTATGTCCGCCACCGACTGATTTCTTCGTCAGGTTCCAGACAAGTTTCAACTGTACTCGTGTGTTCGAATCTTCCCGGCGTTTGTTCTGCGATGGCGCGCTGGTGAGCTTTGATCGGTGGCACCCAGGATGGGGCTCAGTGCCCTCTGAGCTTGAGTTTTTAACAAAGCTTACCTTCCACGGCATGCCTCGACGTGCTTGGAACAGCGAGTGCATGAACGAGCTTATCAATGACCTTGGAGGTAAGCTCGTAAGTATGTTTGTTCCTCCAGACAGCTGGGCTCTGACGGTTATGGCATGGATGAAGAAGCCGTCCACCATACCGAAGGTGATTGGTGTTGAGATACCGGTGCAGGAACCGGGGTTGTACTATTCGTCACCACCAAGGCCGCCGCCGACCACGTTAGGGATGTACTTGTATCGAGTGTTCGTGCATGTCGAAGAAGTGGTAAATCCATCAATCGAAGTCCTGCCGCCACCGCTGGTGCCAGCATCCGTTGACGACGTCCATTACAGGAGTCAATGTCAGGCCACTTCTTCTTTGGGAGAAGAGGCAGGGCTGGCTGCCTGGATGTGCTCTAATTTGAGGTAACAATTGAATCTTGTCAGATACTAGTTAAATCCGAGCTATGGGTGTGAAGCACTGATATGCGAGTACATTTGATTGCGACCTATTCTAATTTTGTACCTGAACTTTTTTTAGAAAGGGATGTACATCAACTTAATGTGCTAGCAGAACTTATTGTGTTGTCTGTCTGTTTTCTTTACACAACATTCAAGATATTTCCCCGTCATTGGTAAAGACGATGAACCGTTATGTACGACTTCGTTGGTTTCAACATAGCCCTTCCCGTAGCGATCCACTGCTTCCATCCTGATTGTGCCGCCTGCGTGAAATTTTTGTATGCAAGTTCAGTGTGCTATGATGTTCTATATGATTGTGTCAACTTTATAAGTTTTTACTGAGCATCAGCAATGCATATGGATGGAAGATGTATTTACGAGCATCGATCGATGGGTCTCTCTCTCTCTCTCTCTCACACACACACACACACACACACACGCGCGCGCGCGCGCGCGCGCACACGCACAAGTGGGACCCGTTGAATTATTTATTTGCTCGTGACAGCTTTTAATTAGGTTCCATTGTAATCTAACTTTTTTCTTAAGTTATTAATTGAGCTCAGTGACTTCAAAAAGTTGTACAGAAGCCTTGTTTGGGCCTTTCTGGCGTAGCTGAATGTGAGCTGAGTAACCATGTTAGGTTGTACTGTACTACACATGCCTTTTTTTCAACATCAGCAATGCAACTGGGCTAACAGTTGTACACAATATCCGGGTCAACTTGTTATTCTCCGCCCCGCTGGGCTGCAAACTTTTCTAGAAGGTATGCATTAGGCTTAACAAGAAAATGGACTTTAAGAAATAATAAATGGGATGTAATTATAATAACTGGGCAGTAACTATGCACCAAACACGTAATTAGTTTAAAAAATATATTATTTTTGGAATTTGAAAATTTTAATTTCATTACTTGTTGCAAACGCAATATTTCGTTGGATTTTAACGTAAAACAACTTTATTTAGAAATTATATTTAACCTGACTAGAAATTTCGGATAAAAATATTTCGGATCCCATCAAAATGTGGGATTTTTTTAATTCTGTTTTGAGCGGTTGTTTGAAATTATTAATCGTTGTCCTAGCTAGAAGTTGGGATGTACTTTTAACAAACTGTAAATGGGCTGTAGTAAATTCCATTAGAATAAAAAAATGAGTTGTACATTCTTACAAATCGCAAATGGACTATATGTTCTCTGCCAAATCCAAGCTGTGGGCCTACTAAGTTGACGCGTACCAAGGGCTTTGTCAACTTAGTCAATATAAACGATTCTAGCTGCAGTGATCGTGCGATGTCCATCCAACGACCGTAGTGCTTCTTCAACCTCTGGTCTTGTTGCTCCAGCCGCCCAAAGCAGCACTGGTCGTGTCGCGTGCTCCTGCCTCCCGTGGCCGGCTGTGATGCTGCGGAGGCCACACCGCCCCATACTACTCCCACTGCTGGCCAGGCCCTGCGGCGACGGCAGCCTCACACCGCAACCGAACTAGTGAACCCTCGTACTCCTCTCCACGTGGGCTTCGACTGCTGTGTCTTCCCTGGCTCCGCGTCGTCCCCTTCCTAGGCCTCGTCGTCGTCCACCGCCCTGGTGCTCTCGGTGCGGCGTGGTCAACGTGGTCAACGACCGACTTCCATTGGAAGAGTACTATACGTGGAGAGGCTGACAGCTGGGTCCAGGCGGCCGCGGAAGTGACTCCTTATTACGCGCAAAATAATTATTCCTCCACCTGACAGCAGGGACCCACCGGACGGGCCACCTTATTCCGTGAAAAAAAACGTTTCCCCCCTGACTGCTGGGACCCACCGGACGAGCCACCGTATTTCACGAAAAAAATGTTTCCCCGCTGTCAGCTCGGACCCACCGGAAGTGCCTCCTTATTACGCACAAAAAATGAGTACTCCCCCTGCTAGCTGGGACCCACCATGGTGGGAGGCTGACTTGTGGGCCTACTAAGTTGACTGCGACGGGGGCCTTTGTCAACTTTAGTCAATATGAACGATTCTAGCTCCAGTGACCGTACGATGTCCATCCAACGGCCGTAGTGCTTCTTCAACCTCTGGTCTTCTTGCTCCAGCCGCCCAAAGCAGCGCCGGTCGTGCCGCATGGTCCTGCCTCCCATGGCTGGTTGTGCTGTCGTGGAGGCCTCACCGCCCCCTACTATTCCCACCGCTGGCCAGGCACTGTGGCGATGGCAGCCTCACACTGCAGCCGAACCATAGAACCCTTGTACTCCTCTCCGCGCGGGCTTCCACTGTCGCGTCTTCCCCGGCTCCCCGTCGTCCCCTTCCTAGGCCTCGTCATCATCCACTGCCATGGTGCTCTCGGCGCGGCGTGGTCAACATGGTCAAGGAACGACTTCCATCGGACGTGGACTGTACGTGGAGAGGCTGACAGCTGGGTCGACGGCCGCAGCAAGGAAGTGCCTCCTTATTACGCGGAAAATAATGATTCCTCCACTTGATAGCTGGGACCCACCGGACGGGCCACTGTATTTCACGAAAAAAACATTTCCTCTTGACTGCTGGGACCCACCAGCTACATCTTCGCACGCAAGGAAGTGTGTCCAGAAAAAAAACGATTCGCCCCCCTGACTGCTGGGACCCACCAGCTACATCTTCGCACGCAAGGAAGTGCCTGACAGTCGGGACCCACCTGGTCGAAGCGTACGTAGCGTTATCATTATGGTCGCGAGTACATACTGGTGGATGTAGAGGCACGCACGTGTCATAGTAAAGGCACGCTCGTGTCGTAGTAGAGGCGCGCACATAGCATGTACACGTATGTACAACGACCAGGGTGCAAGAAAGAAAATACAGCCACGTATGTGTATATACGGGCGGGGTCTCGAACGCCTACTCGCACATACGTACGACCAGGGCTCGTGTACATGGCTGGGTCGGAACGGAGAAACAGCATCGTCGTCGTGTTCATGGGGAGCCAACCGGCTGGGTCGGAACAGAATGCATCGTCGTGTTCATCGGGAGGGCTTGGACGGAACAAGCGATGGAAAGGAGGCCTGGCGTACCGCAGAACGGAGGAAACGGCCTTGTGTTCGACCGGCCACGTTTGAAATGGGATCCTGTTCATCGGGAGGGGTCTGGCGTACCGCAAAATGGAGGAAAGGGACCTCCTACGGTCGAAACGGGGGTCCTGTTGATCGGGAGGGATGTGGCATACCGCAAAACGGATGAAACGGACCTCCTACGATCAAAACGGGGTTCCTGTTGATCGGGAGGGGTGTGGCATACCGCAAAATGGACGAAACGGACTTGTGTTGGAGCGCTACGGTCGAAACGGGGGTCCTGTTCATCGGGAGGGGTGTGGCGTACCGCAAAACGGGACTCCACGGGATACTGTTCATCTCCACCGTCGACCTCCTCCAGCCTCCACGGGCTACTGTTCATCCACCATGGACCTGCTCCACCTGCGACTGTTCATCCATGGGCTCCTGTTCATCCAGCCTCCACCGCGCGCTACTCCACCGACTACTGTTCAACCACCCCTCTCCACGGGCTCCTATTCAACCACCCCTCCACTGGCTACTGTTCATCCACCCCTCTACCGTTTACTATTCATCCAGCCCTTCATGGGGTCGTCCTGTTCATCCAGCCCTCCATGGGGTCGTCATGTTCATCCAGCCCTCCACGGGGTCCTGTTCATCCAGCCCCAACCGGCTCGATCGATCGGGGTCATGTTCATCCAGAGGCAACGCCACGGGTCTTGTTCATCCACTCCCACCGCTCACTGTTCATCCAAAACCCCCAAAACGCTCACTGTTCATCCAGAGAGGCAGCATTGATCGGCTTTAGTTAGCAGTAGTAGCGAATGAATCGATCGCTCGGGTTCAGTAATGCGTAGCCTGCAGTGCAATCGCTCGGGTTTAGTTAGAGCCCAACGCCTCGCTCGGGTCCAGTTAGAGCCAACGCCTCGCACACACACGCATACGTGTATGAGAGAAATGCGCATCGCTCGGCCCCCGACCACCCACCGTAACTGGGAACTCCCCGAAATTTTCCACGCCCTCGCTTCTACCATAGTTTTTTCCGTCATGGCCGGCCCAAAGAATGTCATGCAGCTGCGTCTCCGGCCCACCCAGGACGAAAAGCCCATTTTCTGTCATGATTTTTTGTCATAGAAGTAGGAGCCCACCACATCTATGATGATACCGGGTTTTGTCACAATTATCGTCACAGAAGTGTCATATGCATGATAGAATTTTTTTCGTTCGGCCCAAAATGTCACGGATGTGTCTTTTTTTTGTACTGAAGCCTAACGTGTAGTAATATTGTACTTGTATGTACCAATCAATTCGCACTTCCCTCAACCAAAAAGAAAATGAAAACAATAAAACTATTCACACCACACAAAGAGAGAGTCTTGCCCTGTTTTACTATACAATGCTATTCAAAGCTACTCCCTCCTTCCATCTATATAGGGCCTAATGGATTTTTCGATGCTAACTTTGACAAAATATTAGAGCAATAATATATGACATGCAACTTACACAAAGCACATCATTAAATTCGTCTGTGAAAGGTTCTTTCAGTGATATAATTTTCACATTGTGCATGTCATGTACTATTAATCTTGTCAATAGTCAAAGGCGGTCTTAAAAATCTCATTACGCCCTATATAGATGGAAGGAGGGAGTATGAATCCATGTTATGTCCGATTAATTTTTTTTGCTTGCTGTATAATGCATGTAACCTACTCATACCAACATTTTAGTGCATTCCAAATGTCTATACTACCATTGCAATTCGAACTAAATTTGAATTCATGTCTTTGTTTCAATAAGAATCTACAATCATGATTGTTTCCAACTTCAACCATCATTCGTGTATTACCTTAATAACACACCACATGATTACTATAGAGATAGATATGAACTATGTGTACTACATGAACTCGAATTCTAGTTTTTGAATACACTTGATGTTGATTCCAAATAATAGTACATTTGATTTACTAACTATATATTCATAATCTAAACCATGTTCCATACGTACACCGTGTTTATCACACAAAGTATAGTGCCCTGCCCCCTACATTATGACAAGTATTTAGACCTAAGTTGCAAAAGTCACACATTAGCCTAAATTATAATCAATGTTCTACATTATGATATCTTCTTCAAGTATCTGTATCCACTTTTTTATAATGAATTATGATCTTTGTTCGTCTTTTACACCTTCACGATCCTCTTCTATTTGTAGCTAGCTAGCGCTAACTTTCTATCGTGCATGCACACGCCCGCCCCCCTCTCACCCACCCTTAGCGTCCCCTCCATCGCGCACGTTCATTATTTCTCTTTAGGTCGTCCACCAACGGTGTGTGTATGCCCCCGACTCCTTCTTTCCGGCACACACCGGTCGATATACCTCTCTAGCCAAGTGTGCCTACAACAAACACATATATACTTCCCCTCTTCTCTTCTCACCGTCCATGCCCCCCCTATGTCCAATACGATTCCACGCAGATGCACACTCCTGCCCCTCTTTTCATTGATCACATAGTCGCACACTCCTCCCCCTCGACATGGTAGGCCTCTCGCACCACCTCCGAGCCACACCATCTCCCCCTGTCTGCCTTTCCGGACCTTATTTGCTTCTAACACATGCAGGCGTGTATATGAACTGATCTCCCTACATATATCCAGGTCGACTATAATTTGTTTTCACCAAGCACCGATACACTTACCTCGCTAGTTATGTCTCTCCTTGTCTCGGGCACACGACGGTTGATCTTCTTATGTAGTTACATATGCTTACAACAACCATATCTTCTCCCCTCATCATCCTTGAATACCTCCCGACCCGTCTCTCACACACACACATGCATAGACAGACAGACATCCCCCACCCTCTCTTATTGATATTGCACTCATACCCTCCGTTTGTCTGGCAGGCCTCTCCCACCATTTGTGAGACGCCACTCCACCACCAATCCTCCGACACTATACCTTTGTCTTTTTCCCAACCTTATTCCTCTGCTACACATATCCATGGATGTCGATCGATCTCCCTCAATACATAGCTAGGTCTCTCTCCTTCCCCACACATATACTAGTCGATCGGTCTCTGCCCCCTCCCCCCCCCCCCACACACACCGATAGTCGAAAGTTGTAGGTAGGTATCCATGCCACGGAGAAAAACTGCACCTCTGCCCTCTCAACTTCCAATAGGCCAGCCGCCCTGTATCTTTGACGTGGGCAAACACAAATTCGATGGCACTCTTTATCGATTGCGCAACCACACACTTCATCCCTGTTTTCAATTCTATCGGTATCTCACGTCCATGACTCCGTTTCACACACATTGCATATGTTACGTTTTTCTGTTTGAGATATCATCAACACATTGCCTCTGTTTCACACAAACCATCTCTCTCACACCCACCCACATACGTACCTGCACCTAAAGAAGAAGTGCACGCAGGACGCACGTACTCACATTTCGTTCCTGGCCACACCCGCGCGGGTACACGGTGGAGTTCGTTTCTGTACGAAAAGGCAGCCCACGTGATAATTTAACGCGTGTAGCGGTTGTTTACTCAAAGGAGGGTCGGGTACCACGCCTAGATGGAACAAAGTTCGACTTGAGATGTTAGCATTAAATAAAGTTATATATTCCTCAATGGCACGTACAGAATATAAAACGATTGCCGTGGGGGAAATGGAAAAATGGGTTTGTCTCTCGTCACACCATCTCACAAAAGGCGGCCGTGGCCTCTCTCTCTCTCAGCGTTGGTCAGTGATCCAGTCGCATCCCGTCCGCCAACGGAAAGGGAGGATGTGCATCGTCTCTCCGTTCGACGGTGTTGAGGCAGCACGTCCCGATCTGCGGTACCCGCCGTTCTCTATGACCAAGCTTCGGCGCGGTAGGGCCTTCGCCACTTGCTTGTTGCCGCAGTATGGGCAGATCCCAGCCGCTAGCGCCCTCCTAGTAACATCCCGACGACCCTCAGGTACAGCTTCCTCCGGCCTTGCTCCACTGCCCATCTTCCCACGTTGCTGCATGTGGATCTTCTTTAGTTGTTTGCTTAAATCGTATCTCAGTCGGCATACTTTCCATCTTGCAATCTCATCCTCAAACCATTTTTGATAAACCTCCATGTGCTATCTTTCCCTTATTACATGGAACATGCTTCTTTTTTGTCGGCGTATGTGTCTTCAACTCGTGTTATTGGGCAGCAATTGTTTCCTTTCGACCTCCTTTTGCAAAAAGGGCTATCCATTTTCACCTCGTTGCTATTCCGACCTTTTGGTGAACTGCACAAATCACTTTTTTCTAAAGAGTGTTTTGTGCAGTTCCGCCAAAATGTCACACAGGCAACATTTTTACATTTTTGTGGGACTGCAGAAGGGAGATTGGTTTTGCTATCCTCCTCGTCCAACTCCGTGCCTAATCTTCTCCAACAAGAAGTTAGTCCTAAAGAGACATCGTAGAGGTGATCGGCTTCTATTTATGTGTGTTATGTTTCATCATCTAGTTCCACTATTATTGTAAATCATACTGACTAGATATCTTTGCAAACAGGGATGGTCCGCTCGATTTTAGTGGAGCTACACAAAATGATCGGATTGTGGTGTCCTTCATACACCTCTTTTTTGGCTACAGAGCTGGGTGAAACTAGCTGCCAAGCAATGAACACTGTGCCAAGGAAATGGAGCCATGCCTACAAACAACTTCGATCAATTATATATTTTTCTTTATTTGTACACCTTCTCACAACTTTGTCTTTAGTTGTGATGTGAATATTGGCGCTGATCTGCGAACCATTGAGATGCATTAGCCATGGTAGTTTCATTTGTATTTGATGGAATGTTGTAACGAGATAATCTCGAGGCAAGACACATGAATCCTAAGTTGAAACCTTTTTTCCTGCGGGAACCAAAGTTGAAACCTTCATAGCATCACAGTACAATTTCATCAAAATTATGCGTACATATAAACAAATCCTAAAGGATTGATAGCAATGCCAGAAACAATTCAACTTCGTTTCGCCGACACGTTGGACATCCTTCATCCGGCTCCACCTGCCATGCAGCAATATTGAGTGCACAACACAACTTCAGGGAAAGATTCACCCCGGTCATTGCGCCGCAGTAGTAATGACTAGTGAGCAGTCAAATCACAGAGCCCCACCTTCGCCACAGTAAGTTGCTCGGACGAAGCAACCATCATTTCTCTGTTCCTTGAATCCGCTGGTACTCCCATATTCCCATAGTAATAAGTTGCTCGGGCGAATCAACCATCACTATATCTGCTCACGTGTAATGACCACAAGAGCTATCCATTCAGATTGCATGTTAAAATAAATAAAGGTCATTGCGACAAACTTTCAAAAAAAAACTAATGCGGCACCTCGGGCCAACACGGCTAGATCGCATTTTGCACGGGAAATTCCACACCATGTTTCGTTGACATGTGGTCCCGTTCCAACATATCAGTGAGATGACGGTCAATCTTTTTCTACTAGTATTTCCGAACAGACATGTAGGCCGGGGCGCCTCTTCGTGTACCGTGGCAAACTGGCAACCGTCCACTGACTCTTCGCCTTTCCCTCTCGATTTGGAACTGCTGTCGCACGCTCTTCCCCTCTCGCTCCTCCATTTTCTTTCAGCACTTCACCCTTTCTTCTGCCATTGTTCGATAGTGTTCTCCATGGAGGGAACAGGCCGAAAATGCCCCCATTATTCTTGCCCCGATCTGAAAGATGACGTGGTGGAGGAACTCATTGATCGGTGCAACGTCATCACCTCGGCTAGCATGGCTGGTTTGTTCAAGACCATTCTCGACTCAACTAATAACATTATTACAAGGAACCCAAGAGTCAAGGAGCGGTTTGATCTCCCCTATCTTCTTTGCCATGACCCTGATGACTGCTGGCGCGGGGACGACGGAGTCCTCGCCTTGTGCAAGTTGATGCAGCTTGATAATGATACGTATGATGTTAAGATGCCATCGCTTGAGGGAAAGGATTGGGCAGGCGCAAATGGAGATTGGGTTGTTTATATTGGGTACAACTGCGAGTAGGAACTTGTGAATGTCTACACTCATCACCGGGTTCCACTTCGAAAAATCTCAGCAGACTGCCAAGAGGTTGAGCACACCGGTATTCTACGCAAGTTCAAATACGATCATGGTGACTATCTTCTATGAAAGATAGCAATTTGTCGAGTTCCCAACAGCTCTTGGAATTACAAGAACTATGAAGTTGTTGCTATCTTCGACAAGCTTGTTGCCATCCTTTGTGGTTCGACTCGATCGATATTGCTCAAAAATCAGTTTCTATACACAGATGTGTACTATGATGCAATTCAATACGAGGGTCTTGTGTTTGCTTCCACCGCTCATGGCACTGTTTTTGCATGGGATCCTCGTAGTTTCGGTACGTTTGTCTGCCACCGTAATTATAATTGTTTCATCCACATGCATGCGGTTTAGCAAGTTTCCCTTTACTAATTAACCTTCTTCTTGTGTTTCAAAGGTCCTATGAACATTCCACCACCTATACTTGAAAATTTCTATAACCAAGGGGGAGATGACGATGGTGATGATCACGAGCATGAGGACAAGCAGAACGTATATACTCAGTGGCGCCTGGCAACTAATTCCGATGGATCACCTCTTCTTGTCTATATATAGCGCACTGAGTTTGTTACTACTGAGGGAGCACGTGTTGTCTCCCATGGTCGCACTCTTCGTACCTGATCAATTGTAATATATCAGGGTTTTTACGCCCAAACTATGGATGTCGTGTTCTCCACAGGGACTAAGCAACGACAACAATGCTCGGCTAAAGCTAGGTGACAGAATTTAGATGATGAAAGAACAAAATACAAATCTAGAATGATGAGAAATAAAATGACAAACGGCACGAGGAGATTAAGATTGAAACTCACTCCTTTTTTGGGGTTTTCATATCACTTGAGAAAATTGAAACTACAGACGAACATCCTCAATAAGGGGAATTAACAAGACAAGACCACATATATGTATATATCTAACTAGCAAGTATGAGACAAGGTGGGAACACGCTAGTACGATAGGGACAGAAATATATCACAACAAAAACATATATATATATATATATATATATATATATATTCACACTAACATCGTTAACACGGAGATTGGAAATTAAATGTTCATACGTCTCACTTCTACAAAGAGTAACATCGCTAGAAAATTCACAAGAAACAATATGAATAATTAAAAGCTACTAGCTGTCAATTAGTCACACATACAAATCATATATGGTTTGGATTACAAAAGACACAGTACTAGCACTAAAATGATCAACATAACAGCAATACGAAACCACATGAAACATATATCACGAACATATACATCACGGGTACTAGAGCTAAAACAGGGACTGAAAACTGAACACTATTCTGCAAGTGCAATATACAAATGACAGGTTTGGCTAGATCTCATACATAGAAATAGAAGTTCATAAGCATCAGTACCAATTCTCATTGATCAACAAAATTATAAGAACAACTACATGTCCCTGGAATTAACATATCTCTTCATCACACACTATCAATACTTATGAAGTACAAACACACACAATCTCACACACACGAACACACAAGATAAAGTGGTTCAGAGTAGAACTTCAGCAAGTTAGGAGCAGCAAGAGGGCGCTGGGGAGAAGGTGCGGCAAGAAATAGGAGCAACAGCAGTTTTGAGGAAAGGTAATAGAAGCCAGCAGTTGGTTCAGAGAAGGAGCAGAGGCGTGGGGCAAGGGAGTAGCAGCAGGCGATGGAGAAGGAGCAACAGTATGGTGGCTCTAGGGAGAGAGGAGCAGCAGTTTGGGAATGGAGCAGCAGCTTGAGGTCCCGGAGAAGAAGCAGCAGAGATCGAGAGAAGAGGCAGCAGTAGTTTCAGAGAAGAGGAGAAGCAGCTTGGGCGCAAGAAAGGCAGCAACATCAACGTGAAGGGAAGACGCGGCAGGGGGAAAGGAGAAGAAGATCAGCAGCACGGGGGCGCTCACGCGGAAGACCAGACGCCCATGACCCTCTTGTCTGGTCGGGCGTGCGAGGTGCAGCGATGGCTGGAGATGGTGGAGATGGTGGATGGATTTGGTGCGGTGGAGCTAGTGGAGGCGTGGGGAGGAGCTGATGGCGCTGGCGGGTGTGCTGGGTGGCGCGGTGGTGCTGGTGATGGCGCGGTGGCGCGACGCCATGCCGGCCTGGCCGCGGCGGCGGCCGGAGGTGGAGAAGAAAGGGATCGGGGGAGAGAGATGAGATGCCAGGCCTAAGGGGAATTGTGTAGTGACCTAGGGATTTTGATCCCCTCACGGCAGATTTTGATGTTTGCACATGGGCCCTCCTACTATCTTCTTCCTTCCCAAGTAGATCCCCTCTCTTCTATAGTTAGCCCCTTTGGTTACTTCTTGTCATCACACACAAGCCCTTCTCTCTTCTCGTTAGCCAAATAGTAGAAATCTTGACGATTATAGTGCCTTGCGCACTTTTCCGCAAAAGAAACAAATGACAAGTAAATGATCTTTTATATGATTTTCATTCAAATATATCACAACTCATAGCAAGAATGGATGGATATATCACGATAGATGCTAAATTTGAGTGCCAAATTATATATATGAAATGCACTTATCAAGTTCCCCCACACTTAAATCTTTGCTTGTCCTCAAGCAAAGGAATATGACAAAGGCAAGATAATGAACAGTAAACTGAGTAAGGAATGTCCTGGTAAAATAGATCTCCAAACAAGGCATGCTTCGGACTTAGCTAGTGAAAATTAATGGTTAGGCGTGCTACAAAGTAGTAGGATACTAGTAAGCATGACCATTTTAAACTTTTACAGAGATAAAAGAGGATCAACAAGTTTAAATGATGACTGCGCCAAATGGTTCCTAAAGAGAGCATGATCCCAAGAACAAAATGAACTGGAATTAAATCTTGTGATCAAATCACTTATTTACAGAGATAAAGCAATGATTATATTATTATTAGTGTCACCATAGGAACATACCACCGATCCCAAGAACATGGTATACACCTGGCTCGACCAATTATTAGTTTTTTTGTTTGTCTCCCCAAAGGAACATACCACCGATCCCGAGAACATGGTATACACCTGGTTCGACAATTACATTTTTTATTATTAATTACTGCCCAAGCTAACCCGATTTCACATGCCACCGATCCCGGGAACATGACATGCTACTGTAGGTAGTCAGACTTATTTATTCATTATTACTTATCTTAAATGAACAACACATAAGCACAAAAATAGGAATCATCACTTCTCCATGTCTGGTTCACATGCTACCGATCCAGGGAACATAGCATGCTAATCCATAGTGGTTAGGTGTTTGCTCTCAATGGGAACACACTTAGCACAAATTCAACATCTAAACGTGGTGATCTAGGTGTATCGAGGTAAAAGCAGAAAATGATTAAGTTTTCTAGTATACTAGGGATTTGAGCACTCAAAACTAATAACTTCCACTACTTTCAGCAAAGCAAGCATTGTATAGATCACTAGTTTACCAGGCATTCAACACTCAGTTCACATATTCTCATCAAGCACCATATGTCAAGTAAAATTCAGTGGGGCAACATTTAAGACATGGCTTAAGCAACCCAAATAACATTTGATTTCAGCATGTATCAATGGATGATATACTAGGAATGGGTCATGAAACAGCTCACCGGGCTTTTCATAGGAGTAGCACTCGCTCGATCACCTCACCAACTGCAGCTCCTCTCCTTTTGCTTCTCTATCCTCATGCCTGCTCCAGCTTCTCCCTTCCTCGAGTGTGCCCCCTTGCTTCTCCTCATCCCCATGCTCTGAGTCCACCAGGGTCCCAAGGAATGTCACCTCGAACCTGGTCAGCATGTAATGGATCGTGCACAAGCAAAAACCTGAAAGCACACTCAACAACCAAGCCAATACAAGTGACAAAGAGAATGCCCTCTAAGTCATCGATATAGTACCCTATCATATACGTATATCTATTGATAAAATCAGGAACATGTATCAACAACAAGTCACATGGGGCATAGGCAATATCAGCGATATGACATGTCTTGTCCAGAAAGCTAAGATCATACCTGAGATAGTTAGGAAGAAGCTTCAGGACTACCTCAATTGAAGATACCAAGTGAGGTGTGGTAGTAGAAATTTCAACCGGACTCGTGTCAACAAGTGAAATAGTAGAGCTTGGCTCCTTGACATCTGAATCCACCTCACCATACTCAACCATGAAGCTCTCCATCTCAAGCTCAAGTGTTGAGGAAGCAATGCGGCTAACATCATCAAAGGTGAACTTCTCCATATCTGGCTCTAGCAGCACATGATCAATATCAACTAAAGGTGACTCCTCAATATCAAAAACAACTAACTGCAGCTCTGGCTCATCCATGGAAGAATCATCACAATCCAAAACCGAATCTCCAACACTAGTATCCATATGATCTGTAGCGTGTGTGTCAACTAGAATGGTGTCATCATCGTCAAAGATAATCCATGCAAGCTCAATCTTGTCACACTGAGATAGAGGTTCAGGGTTCTGTGTAAGAATTGGTGGCTGAGGTGTAGTGATTTGTTGCAAGCAAACCAATGAATCAGACGTGGGCTTCTTATTGTACCACTGAAGTTGGTGGAAAGCTATGCTCTCAATCAGCAGAAAAGCTTCATCAAGTGTCTTGTTTGTAATAGCTCCACCCGCTGCCATATCGACATAAGCTCGAGTGTTCGAAGTCAATCCTCTATAGAATATCTGCAGCTCTAACCATCTCTCAAGCCCGTGGTTAGGACATCTCCTGAATAAAGCCCTGTATCTCTCCCAAGCATCATACAAGCTCTCGCCTTCACGCTGAACGAAGCTGAGGATCTCATCTCGAATTGCGGACTGCTTGTGTAGTGGGAAATATTTATCCAAGAAAGCTTGTGATATCTCGTTCCAACTGAATGATCTTGATGGCAAGGATCGATACCAAGCACGAGCATCATCCCGGAGAGAGAATGAGAACAACATGCACTTGATAGCATCTTGAGGAACTCCATGGTACTTGACTGTACCTGAATACAACATGACTCGGTATAAGTGCTCATAGGGATCCTCAGTGAGCAGACCTGCAAACTGTTGTTGTTGAACCAAAGCAATAAGACCAGGCTTTAGCTCAAAATTTTCTGCCTCAAAAGACGGCCAAAGTGGCCCTGTGAAATAGCATTGGCTGCTTGGCATCCAAACATCACGAAGCATCACCATATCTCCACCAAGTGTAACTATCAATCAACCTGCAAATAGATCAGATTTCCTACGCACACTCATAAATAGTAAATACTAGTCAGAATGTTAGTATCCTAATAAGCCGAAGCAACAACAAGGAAAAAAATTATAAAAGAAACACAGAAAAAGAAATACACGATGAATTAAACACGAAACTAAAATAGACCTAGTCTATAGCTAACATAATCGCTCGACGCTAGTCCCCGGCAACAGCGCCAAAATGATCAATTGTAATATAGCAGGGTTTTTACGCCCAAACTACGGATGTCGTGTTCTCCACAGGGACTAAGCGACGGCAACAATGCTCGGCTAAAGCTAGGTGACAGAATTTAGATGATGAAAGAAGAAAATACAAATCTAGAATGATGACAAATAAAATGACAAACGACACGAGGAGATTAAGATTGAAACTCGCTCCTTTTTTGGTGTTTTCATATCACTTGAGAAAATTGAAACTACAGACGAACATCCTCAATAAGGGGAATTAACAAGACAAGACCACATATATGTATATATCTAACTAGCAAGTATGAGACAAGGTGGGAACACGCTAGTACGACAGGGACAGAAATATATCACAACAAAAACACACACACACACACACACACACACACACACACACACACACACACACATATATATATATATATATATATATATATATATATATATATTCACACTAACATCATTAACACGGAGACTGGAAATTAAATGTTCATACGTCTCACTTCTACAGAGAGTAACATCGCTAGAAAATCCACAAGAAACAATATGAATAATTAAAAGCTACTAGCTGTCAATTAGTCACACACACAAATCATATATGGTTTGGATTACAAAAGACACAATACTAGCACTAAAATGATCAACATAACAGCAATACGAAACCACATGAAACATATATCACGAACATATACATCACGGGTACTAGAGCTAAAACAGGGACTGAAAACTGAACACTATTCAGCAAGTGCAATATACAAATGACAGGCTTGGCTAGATCTCATACATAGAAATAGAAGGTCATAAGCATCAGTACCAATTCTCACTGATCAACAAAATTATAAGAACAACTACATGTCCCTGGAATTAACATATCTCTTCATCACACACTATCAATACTTATGAAGTACAAATGCACACAATCTCACACACACGAACACACAAGATGAAGTCGTTCGGAGTAGAACTTCAGCAAGTTAGGAGTAGCAAGAGGGCGCTGGGGAGAAGGTGCAGCAAGAAATAGGAGCAACATCAGTTTCGGGGAGAGGTAATAGGAGCCAGCAGTTGGTTCAGAGAAGGAGCAGAGGCGTGGGGCAAGGGAGTAGCAGCAGGCGAAGGAGAAGGAGCAGCAGTATGGTGGCGCTAGGGAGAGAGGAGCAGCAGTTTGGGAATGGAGCAGCAGCTTGAGGTCCCGGAGAAGAAGCAGCAGAGATCGAGAGAAGAGGCAGAAGCAGTTTCAGAGAAGAGGAGAAGCGGCTTGGGTGCAAGAAAGGCAACAGCATCAACGTGAAGGGAAGAAGCAGCAGGGGGGAAGGAGAAGAAGATCAGCAGCACGGGGGCGCTCACGCGGAAGACCAGACGCCCATGACCCTCTTGTCTGGTCGGGCGTGCGAGGTGCAGCGATGGCTGGAGATGGTGGTGATGGTGGATGGATTTGGTGCGGTGGAGCTAGTGGAGGCATGGGGAGGAGCTGATGGCGCTGGCGGGTGTGCTGCGTGACGCGGTGGTGCTGGTGATGGCGCGGTGGCGCGACGCCACGCCGGCCTGGCCGCGGCGGCGGCCGGAGGTGGAGAAGAAAGGGATCGGGGGAGAGAGATGAGATGCCAAGCCTAAGGGGAATTGTGTAGTGACCTAGGGATTTTGATCCCCTCACGGCAGATTTTGATGTTTGCACATGGGCCCTCCTACTATCTTCTTCCTTCCCAAGTAGATCCCCTCTCTTCTATAGTTAGCCCCTTTGGTTACTTCTTGTCGTCACACACAAGCCCTTCTCTCTTCTCGTTAGCCACATAGTAGAAATCTTGACGATTATAGTGCCTTGCGCACTTTTCTGCAAAAGAAACAAATGACAAGTAAATGATCTTTTATATGATTTTCATTCAAATATATCACAACTCATAGCAAGAATGGATGGATATATCACGAGAGATGCTAAATTTGAGTGCCAAATTATATATATGAAATGCACTTATCAGTACCTATTCCAACACCCGTTGCATGGTATCTGGGATGGATGCTAGTGTGCTAGCACCAACACCTTCTTCCTGGTACAGAATTGATAGTCTTGGAGAAAACTCGCTCTTCCTTGGACAAACTATCCGATGATGGTGAAAGGCGATCCAGCTGCCGTTGACACAATGTTACTAGTACCATTTATGAGAAGCAACTGTGTCTATACCTCGGACATTTGGGTGGTTCCCTACCCTGGTACTGATATAGTAGGCCGCTTCTGCCTAGATGATCAGTCCTGCGTTGGTCTCGAGATCGACAATAGATGGCCCGTCCCAGAGAATCACTTGTGGTTCAAAGCAAGTGTTTCCAACGCCGAGGATTGGTTGAGTTGAAGTTTATTTCATTGCTTGTTCTTTGTTGTGTGATGAAAACTTTAGAATTTATAATGTATCCTCGTTGTCGATGTGGGTTGATGACCTGTTGTATGTATTAAAATGATATTCCTGTGATAAACTTACTAAATTTATGAATGACTTTCGAGTCGCTTCTCCAAGTGAGTGGTGCGACGAGGCAAAAAAATATTTTACGAATACATAATTGTACGTGCATTGCAACAGGTTATCGGATGAGGCCAATCAACAATAGTAGTACACTATTTGTACTAGCTTCACATGCTTCGCGCGTCGGGCGGGTGTTTTTACTGTAGCCATATGTTAATGTGTTCGCTGTACGTAACCAGCACCTCGAATCCTCGATAGTAGTACTATATAGTAAGTAGTAGGAGTAGTAGGGTGGCATGGGCCAGAACAAGCATTCACGTCTAGGAGTACGACACATGCCACCAGCACGACTTCCCTCTGACACCATATTTCTTGGAGTCCGTGTTAGAGCAATCTCTTCAACCTCATCGTTTCTCTAACTCAGCCATCACGCGGCGGGTGAGGTGGGGTTTGCCGATAGTCGGTTCCCTCAACTGCGGTCCCACTTGTAAGGCCAACTCCAACGCTCTATCAATATATCGATGTACTCTTCTTCCCAATACCAAAACTTGCATCCATTCTGTACACAATAAAATTTTTAAGTTAGCATAACTAGTCTAATCCGAGAGCACAACCGAAGTTTGGTCGGGTTATTCCTCCTTTTGCCGACATGTGGGACATCCAACATCCAGGCCGTGTCATGCAAGAAAATAGAGTGGTAGTTGAAGCCACGTGATGTGCATCTTGGTTAAACTATAAATAGAATCTTACTACTCTTGAGTAACTCCAAAAGCGGCCACCGAAGATCTTTATTGGATTTGTTTTTCATCACCAGCACATCGAGGTGAAAGATGTGCAGGTTCAGTGGGTCCTCTTGCGTTTTCACTGACATGTGGGACCACATGTGAGCAAACAAACGATGGGCTCCGCGCGTCCGCTGGCTGGCTGAGAAGAGAGATAGAGGAGGGCTGAGCACAGACTCCAGGAAATTTGTTCTACGTAACCAACACCTTGATATTCGTGTGTGGTTGTTTCTAGAATAAAAAAAAGGAGGTACCCCTACTTATGTTACTCCCACTATGCCTAGCCTAAGGTTAGTAGGTGACCTTGCGCTTGGCTCTTCGCCTCTTCCGGAAGTCGATGGTTCTACAGTACTGCTTCTGGCAATCTGACACCAAATGAACTGCTGCACGTCCACCAGTTGTAAGCAAAAGTTTCTCCTCGTGCTGCGAGCCACCGCGCACGCATTGGCGAGGGAGAAGGCGTAATCAAGCTTCTCGTCATTCTGCGAGTTGACGGGACACATCAAAGTTATTTAGTACTCCTATGTACTCTCTCCAAAAAAGGGCTGACCATGTCATTGCTACCATCCTGTGCTCCGTCGTTGAGTACATGCACTATTCACATGCCATCGAGGAGAAAAAATATTGCGTAGGTGCCATCGAAGTGCACGACTCACTTACGCACTGCTTATCTGATTATCTCCATTTTCTTGCATGACACATGCACCTTGATGCTAGATGTCTCACGTGTTGGGAAAAGGATGAACAAATCTCACGTAAAAGAAAAGAGTTGAAGAGCATAGATTCCCGACGACCGAGAAGGAAACCTCACGGTGGAGGGTCTGCAAGGAACCTTGCGCGTTTCCCCCTATTTTTTGCCTCCTGCCCACCTATAAACAAATAAAAGAACATGAACTTTTCGCTAGCCACTAGAAACGGTACATCAGGATGCTAAGTTGAAGATGTTTTATACTCCCTCCATTCCCAAATATAAGTCTTTTTAGAGATTTGAATAAGGGACTACATATGAAACAAAATGAGTGGATCTGCACTCTAAAATATGTCTACATACATTCGTATGTTGTAGTCTATTTGAAATGGCTAGAAAAACTTATATTTAGGAACAAAGGGTGTAGTTTATATTGAATTATTGATAACCACACAACAAGCCACGCATGTACAGGACGCATGCAGCCACGCATGTACACAAGCCAACGCACTAACTCCATCCGATCCAACTCATGCACATACGCGCACAGCATGGAGCACACAACACACGTACACAACACGTGCATGCACACACGCTCGGCCGCAGAATGCACGTGAATAACACATGCATGCGCACACACTCAGCTGCATGGAGGCGTGCGCCATCCGCGGTGACGTCCGGTTCGTCGTGCTACGCCGAAGCTCGCACGCAACAGCGCATACGCATCTCTTGCAGCACCTCTTTGCTGTTGTTGCTCAACTACTAGTCAGACACGAAGACGACCGCAGCCTCGGCCTTACAGCTAGCACCGATGGAAAAACACACACGCTGCATGCACACGAGCACGTACGTAGTGCCCACGACGTGGTGGTGGTGCGTCCCCAGTCGTCTCTACTCCTTCTGCGCACGTTGTCTATCAAGGCGGCTGCATGCTAATGATGATGTGGGTGAGATCTTCTAGGACTCAGATGATGACCTGGAAAAATATGAGACACAAGGTGACGTACACCGTCAAGGTCCATGGTCAAGGGGGTGCTAGTAAGTGCTTAGATGTGCTTAGATGAGGTGCTAAGTGCATTAAATGGCTTAGTAACTCAAGTCTTCAATGCATAGGTGCTTAGTTTATTGGTGCCACATCATATTTTATGCCTACGTGGCAGGCTTAGCAGCTATACATGGTGGAGCACTGGGAGAGGCCAAGGCTGGTCATGGTGGGGAGTAACTTATACTATAACATATTACTATGTTACTCTAAACATCTCTATAAACCGGAAAGGATGGAGTAGTAACATAGACTAGTGTCACATGCAGAGTATGTGAGCACATGATATTTCCCCGTCCGGACCGATCCCAAGTTGGCTTCTCACCTTCTTGGCCCAACAAAAACCCCTCCCCCCTCCCGCGTGCGCTTCCCGGACGGCGCCAGCTGAGCCTTCCATTCCACATTGATGGCAAGTCAGGGCGACGCGACCTCTCACTGCTTCCGCCGTTGAAGCGGCGCGCCGACCGAGGGCACCGCCCGCTGCACGCCCGTCATTTCAGACTACACAGTGGAGAGTAACTTTAGAGCAAGTACTACAATTAGATGACATAAGCAGGCTATAAGGATTTAAATATAGTATTTGTGCTTAGTTGAAGGAGAGAGAAGAGGAGAGAGAAGAGAAGCTGATTGTAAACGTGTAGCCGGTTGTACTCCAACATACTTTGTGAGACAAAAGGTGGGGCCATTATTAATGATATAGTATTTATACTAAAGGGACTAATGGATGCCTTAATTACTTCGATTTTTAGACAAACATTGGTGGGGCTGTTATTGACTTTTTTTGAGCTATTATTGACTTGGACGTGGGGTTTGGGGGCCAAAGGCCTACTATTATACTCGCACGACCGACCTGACATGCTCTACCCTAGCCGCCGCTATATCATATGGTTTCACACCATTCCAGATCTTAGCGCCGCCATGCAATTCTTCTCCATCCCTCCTTCCGGCGTGCACCATGAGAAGGGACAACAGTCCTCCGAACCCCGCCTTTCGTGATCCTGTATGGGAGAGGGGCGATCAGGTTTTTGGGGAGCACACTCCTGTGACTGTGCCAGCAACGACTTCCTCAACGACAGCCTTCTTCCCCGACCTCGGTAACCTCTTCATCAACGACATGAGTGACAACATCAACCACATCGGTTCTGCTCCCGCTGTACAGTATGTGATTCTGTCCTCCTAGTTTAGTCCGCATCATTACTTTGATGTTTGCACTTGTCGTCATGATCTATTTACTGCTGATTCGGATTAAATCACATACTAAATTGCTCATATATTCAACAATCCAATCCAAAAACCTGATTACGGGCAATTTACTCTGAGTGGTTTTGTTGCACTTTTGAAGCCGCCTACTTTTAAGGGGGTGCAATATAAAAGGTGGCGCACAAGAGCAGTATATTGGTTTCAGATCATGTACTGCTATGACGCCACTAAGGGTAAGCCTGAGGGCGATCTTAATCCTACACAGCAAGAAGCTTTTCAGAACATGGATACCCTCTTCAAAGCCGCCCTGCTGAGTGTTCTTGACGATTCCATTATGGATTCATATATGTCATTTGACAGCGCCAAAGACATGTGGGCTGCGCTCGAGGCCACGTTTGGCCCTCAGGCGCTGGCAACGAGTTGTACGTCATGGAGCAATTCTCTGACTACAAGATGATTGATGAGCGCTCTGTTGTTTAGCAGACTCATGAGATACAGTCACTCTCTAAGGAACTATACTTTAAGTGTGTGTTGCCTGACAAATTTGTTGCTGGGACCATCATTGCCAAGCTTCCACCTTCGTGGAACGATTTGGCTACTTCTCTGAAAAACAAGAGACATGAGTTTTCTGTTTTGGATCTCATTAGCACTCTTGATTTTGAGGAGAAGGCGAGAGCAAAAGACACACGTGTTCGGGTCGCTGAGGGAGCTTCTAGTGCCCACATGGTACACGAGAAGAACTTCCAGCCCAACCAGCCCCAAAACAACAAGAACAAATCTCAGGGGAAAGGCAAGTTTGATGCAAAGAACAAGCCGTCACATTCTACCAACTTCAAGAAGAATTATCATAACGGGAAGGGATACAAACCTCAATTTTGGTAGCACCACACAAAATTTATATGGGTGCATCTACCTGCTGTTAGCTAACCTCATGGTGCTCCAGGTATTCCTACATTCGTAACTAGGTACAATGACCACCGCAAGATGAAATTAGCTTATTCGTATGTTGACTTGCCGAATGCAGTGCGGAACGATCCTGTCATGTGTGGAAGAGCAAACAAGCAGTGCAGCCGAAGGTGGAAATCAACCAAGGACTTATGAAATTATATATAATCTTCCTCAGGCAGGTCAGTATCCCCTTCCTCCAGATGATCGTGTTTTGTCATGCCGAGCTATTGATATGTGCTACTGTTTTGCAACACTGTTTAAGTATAGCTACTGTTTTCCTATCTTTTCATATTCAGGACAATGAATATGATTTCAGGGGAACTGCACAATATGGACCCATGTTGAGTCATCTCTATTGCCTCTTGTGTTTGCTGCAAATGTGTCAACATCAATTGCAAGATGAGGCAGCTAGCTAGCTGTGGAGTTGCCAACATGCTCAAAGTGCTCGCAACATTGAGAAGAAACAAGAATGCCCAGGAAATTAATGCGTGTGCAGGGAGGCCCTTTGCTCAGAGAAGCATCGACCGATTTTCTTTATTTCCACACCTTCTCACAGCTTTGAATTGGTTATAGTATGGTGAATCATTGAGATGCATAGACATGCTGAACTTTTGTTCTTCTGAATGTTAGTTTAATGTGAGTGTCTGCATCCAGTAACGCATCCTCTAATTTGGTGGATGTACACAGAGAAAATAAATCTCCTTAATTTACTCCATAAGCACCCTATTAAATAGGCCTAGTAACAAACCAGGCGCATGCAGTGGCCGGCGGGCACATGCATCCAGCATGCATGGCGAGTTAGCCAAGTCCATGCGCCAGCTCCAATGCAACAACGCAAAAGAAGAGAGTGGTTCTTGGGAAAAAGCGAGTAATTAGTGGAGCGGGCCTTATAAACACAAACAACTCGCTCTCCCGCTCCCCCCCATTTCCCCCTGCTTCCCAATCTTCCTCACTCGTCCAGAAAACCCCGCTCACCTTCTTCCTCACTCATACAGAAAACGCCTGCTCCTCTTCTTCCACTCCTACAGAAATCCCCAACCCTCCTTCTTCCCCACTCGCACTGCCACTAGGCTCGTCTCTGGCTACTCTGCTCAAACCCATGAGCTCGGTGCAACACCCACAAGGAAAATGGAGTCGGCTGGCCCCAGTGCCAAGAAGATGAGGCTCCCGCTAGTGGCGACGCCGGTTGTAGATCCCGCACCCGGTAGCGCGGGGAGAAGCGGCGAGCCCCCCCCCCCACCCGGATCAGAGGAACCGGTAGAATCTCTGGGGGACCGCATCAACGATCTCTCGGGCGTCATCCTTGAGGAGATCATCTCGCTTCTCCCCACCAAGGATTGCTGCCGCACACAAGTCCTCTCAACTCGGTGGTGCCCTCTATGGCGCACCGCGCCCCTCAATCTTGAATGTCATCAGATATTTGTCCTTCCTGAATTTGATCTCCTCAGAGCCATCGTCTCTTCTCACCAGCAGGGCCCCGTTCAATCCCTCTGCATCCCGACACGCTACCTGCTGTCCATACCCGGCAAGGTGGACGCTTGGCTGACATTCCCTGAATTCGGAAAACTCCAGCAGTTTGAGTTGTACCATTACCACAAAAGTTTCATACCACGAACACACCAAGAATTCGTGCCCACACAACCATTGTCCATCTCGCGGTTTTCCTTCTCTCTCCACACCGCCACCTTTGCCCGGTGCCATCTACCAGACGATCTGGTACAAATGCTTCGACTCCCACTGCTAAAAAACTTTCGCTTGTGGTGGTTTATATGTTGGAGGCCTCACTGCACAGCATCATCCACTCCAGTTGCCCTGCCCTAGAGCGCTTGCTGATTGTTTTGGGAATAGAAATCAGTATCAGTTATCTCTAAATAAAGTCGCCTCACCTTAAAAGCAATGGAATTTGTTTTAAAGGACAACAGCTCATCATCGAAGATGCCCCTTCGCTTGAAAGGTTGATCCTTCATAATTGTTATACACCTTCAGAAATAACTATCGTCTCTGCGCCCAAACTAGAGACCTTGGGTGTAATTCGTGACCCGTTTAATAACCACAAGGAGTTGGTGTTTGGCTCCTCACTTTTTCAGGTACCGTATATTATCATCTACACATTTGTAGTCATATGCTGCATTTTTCATTTGTGCGCATAAGTTTTATATCATCTTGGAGTACACTTTGGGTAGTAATATTATGTTATATGCTCAATGAAGAGTTCGTCCTTTGATAGCCTATCAATGCTGCTGGATTCTGTCAAGATCATATATATCAGAATGTATAGTTTTGATCTGGACATAATTATTGGCTTGTTGTGATGCTTTCGATCTCTGGAGAATTTATACATAGAGGTGATGATTTCATGCACATTGAAAGCCCGTATATATTGTACTAGAATTAACTATTCAGCTGTCGTTCTTTCGACATACTCTTTTTTTAGACCTTAACTGTTTTCAATCTTCATGTCTACTTAGGCAGAACCACATGGAGAAAAACATATAACCAATTGGTGGCGTAATAAGCACAAGGATTTTCTCAGTTCTCATGACATTCGTTTGAGGACAATAACAATGGGACGATACACATCCAACCAGGCAAATAGAAGCTTTGTCACATTCTTCCTGTTGAATGTGAGGTTACCATTGTCCATGAGGCTGAATTTTTACAGCAAGAGATTTCTCACGGACGAACATGTTGAACAGCAAAAAAAAAAGTTTCAGGTGGACAAATGGGCTTCTAAACATGCTCAACTTCTATTTACAACAAGTTGTAGACATCCTGAAATATATTTTTTTGCACAGGATGTTAATTTTATGGATCAGACCGATCCATTTGTTTGTGACTGCAAAAAAGAGTGGTTGGGTTAGATGTTACTGTCATGTTCAATCTTGGTTTTGTTTAAAAAATTGATGAACAATTAATCCTTGGGCTTTTTGTGCCATTTGTATGCTTGACTTGCATGTTGTTACCCTCGTACTCCCCTCCACCTGCCACTACACTGCCGCATCTTCCATGGCTGCTGTTTGTTCCCGTCTGAGGCCTTGCCGTCGTTCTCTGCCTTGGTTCACTCGATGTGCCCGCTGCTGTCTGGCATTGTCAACATGGTCAACAACCAAGAGGAATCAGGAGATGACTGTACATGGAGAGGCTGACAATAGGGACCCACCAGGGTCATTGCATTTCGAAAGAAGGTGTCTCGTTATTACAAGCCAAAAAAATACTTCCTCCTAATTGTTTGACAACTAGGTCCCACGCCATTGTCAATGTAGTCAATAAACGAGAAAATTACACAATGAGCAGATAACACCAGGGACCCAGCAGCTCGCCCAGTTGTTTTTCAGTTTTAGAGACGGAGCTCAACTGAGCGCTGTGCGGGGGCTATGGCCCGTCTAGCCCACGCTTACGCTTTTATTAAGCACATGACGAACCCAGTTGATATATTTTTTCTTTCTGAAATTGGCTAGCCCAGTTCTTTTTTTTTGGGGAATACCAAAACCGAGGCCTACCTGCTTTTCTCAGCCCTGCTGGGCTGCAAATCTTTCAAGACGAGGAGGGATGTAAATAGTAAGAAATGGGCTTCTCTAGAAAACGGGCTATAAGCTGTAAGAAATGGGCTGTAAATTTTTAAACCAAGGCCAACCGACAATTGCATTAAAATATCATTTTTTCAGGATTTCTCTACTCTCTACTCTTATACAAACCAAAGCCAACTGGCAATTACATTAAAATATCATCTTTTCTCCCACAAGATAAACTACTCATACAAATGCATCTTCATGTTCCGTGCAACGAACGGGCATCTTGCTAGTTAAGATTCTAAATTTCATTCATTTTTTTTGCGGAGAATTGTTTTTTGAATTCTATTTTGATATAATTTTTTGAAAATTATTTTTAACGTGACTCGAAATTTCATGATTAAAAGAGTTCGGACCCCACCGAAATATGCAAAATTTCGTTGAATTTTTTAGCAGTGCCCAGAATATATGGTCTGTAATGCTAATAAAAAGAATATGGGCTTCAAATATCCTTAAGAATTAGAAAATGGGCTGTAAATTATTGAAAATAATGGCTAATGGGCTGTATGCTGTTTTCCACAGATTGGGAGGCTGACTTCTGGGCCTACTAGGTTGAGGATGACGCTGTCCTAAATTTTTTTTGACGCATACGCAAGGCTTTGTCAACTTAGTCAACACATAGCAGTGACTGTTGGATGTCCATCCAACGGTCGCCGTGCTTCTTCAATCTATGATCTTCCTGCTCCAGCCGCCGAAACCAGCGCCGACGGGACTGCCTGCTCCCTCCTCCCGTGGCTGGTTGTGCTGCCACCAGGACATCCCTCTAACCACCCACACATCCTGTTATTTTCCGGCGACGTCAGCCTCACCCCGCAGCCGACCAGTCGGCATCCTGGGCCTCACCCTCGTCCACCGCGTTTGTGCTCTCGGCGTGGCGAGGTCAACATGTTCAACAAACAACAGCCATCGGAAGAGGCTGATAGTAGGGGCCCACACAGGGAAATGCCTCCTTATTACATGCAAAATAATGATTCCTCCACCTGATAGCCGGGACCCATCGGAAGGGCCTCCGTATTTCACGAAAAAAATTCCCCCGCTGTCAGCTCGGACCCACCAGAAATGCCTCCCTATTACGCACAAAAAAATGAATACTCCCCCTGCTAGCTGGGACTCACCTTGGTGGGAGGCTGACTTGTGGGCCTACTAAGTTGACGGGGACGGAGGGCTTTGTCAACCTAGTCAATATGAACGATTCTAGCTCCGGTGACTATACGATGTCCATCCAACGGCCGTAGTGCTTCTTCAACCTCTGGTCTTCGTGCTCCAGCCGCCCAAAGCAGCGCCGATCTTGCCGCATGTTCCTGCCTCCCGTGGCCGGCTGTGATGCTGCGGAGGCCTCACCGCCCCCTACTACTCCCACCGCTGGCCAGACCATCCCTCTACTCACCCACACCCCGTGTTATTCTGCGGCGACGGTAGCCTCACACCGCAGCCGAACCAGTGAACCCTCGTACTCCTCTTCGCGTGGGCATTGAAAGTGCGTTATATCGACTAGAGGGGGGGTGAATAGGCAATTTTTATGAATTCTTCACTGAGGAATTTGCTGGTGAGCAAATTCCTAAATGAAGAACTACTTGCAGCGGAATAAGTACTTAGAAAGGAACATAAAAGAACACAAGCATAGTCATCATGATGAAATGAAGACAAGCACAGAGTACAGAAAGCGTAAACACAGGATAACACAAGGAAGAAGACGATCAGACTAAAGAGATAGAACTGAGGAAATTGAGAAAGTCTTCAGTCAAAGTATTCAAACAGATATGAACAGGCACACAACAACATACATGAGGAAATGAAAGAGTTGAGGATATAGAACCAGTTAGCTCGGTGAAGACAATGATTTGGTAGACCAGTTCCAACTGCTGACTTAGTTGTACATCTGGTTGGAGCGGTTGAGTATTTAAACTTGAGGACACCCAGTCCCGGACACACAATCCTCACTGTATTCTCCTTGAGCTAAGGTCACATAGACCTCACCCAATCACTCGTGGTAAGTCTTCAGGTGACTTCTGAACCTTCACAAACTTGGTCACTCGGCGATCCACAATTCCTCTTGGATGCTCTAGACCTTGACGCCTAACCGTATGGAAGAAGCACAGTCTTCAAAGGAAACAAGCGTCGAATCCATGCAGGATCAATCTCTTTAGTGATGCTCAATCACTTGGGGTTTTGTAGGTTTGGGTTTGGGATTTCCTCACTTGATGATTTTCGCTCAAAGTCCTCGGAGGATGGGTTGCTCTCAAATGACAAGTGTCAGTTTCTCTCGGAGCAGCCAACCAGCTAGTGGTTGAGGGGGCGGCTATTTATAGCATAGGGAGCAGCCCGGCATGATAAGACATAAATGCCCTTGTCTGATATGACCGTTAGGTGGGTGGATATTTTGGGTCAGCTGGCGCGTAGCACATCAACGGTCGGAATTTTGACTATCAAAATCCTCAGGGCTATCATGTTCCTCACTGTGTAGGCAATTCACACTAGTGAATTCCTAACTCCTCAGTCAAAACAAATTCCTCAGAGACCAGAAGAACTTCGTCTCTGTCACTAAAGAATATGACTGAACTGTATGAGATTTCCAATGGCTTCACTCGAAGGGATTGGTAGGTGTAGGATTTTGAGTTGAGCATCACATGGAAATCTTTCCTTAGTATTTCCTCGACCCCCTTTAATAGTACGGTGTTTCCTATGACTCAAGAAAGAGAAAATGAAACTTTGAAAATAAAAGTCTTCACGCTTGATATTCCTCGGATGAATACCAAGTCTTCAAGGTCACACCAATTTATTCACTTTCAAAGTCTTCAGAAAGTCTTCAGATATCCAAAGTCTTTAGACGAAGAACTTCATTTTTAGGGGTCGACTTTCTCTGTAAATATCAAACTCCTCATAGACTTATAGACTTGTGTACACTCACAAATGCATTAGTCACTTAACCTATAAGTCTTCAATACACCAAAATCACTAAGGGCCAGGGCACTAGATGCACTTACAGGCATCCATTGTTGCGTCTTCCCTGGCTCCGCGTCGTCCCCTTCCTAGGCCTCGCCGTCGTCCGCCGTCGTGGTGCTCTTGGCGCGGCATGGTCAATGTGGTCAACGATCGACTTCCATCGGAAGATTACTGTACGTGGAGAGGCTAACGGCTGGGTCGACGACAGCTGCAAGGAAGTGCCTCCTTATTACACGCAAAATAATTATTCCTCCATCTGACAGCGGGGACCCACCGGATGGGCCACCGTATTTCGCGAAAAAATGACTCGCCCCCTAACTGCTAGGACCCACCAGCTACATCTTCGCACGCAAGAAAGTGCGTCCAAAAAAATGATTCACCCCCTGACTGCTGGGACCCACCAGGTACATCTTCGCACGCAAGGAAGTGCCTGACAGTCGGGACCCACCTGGTCGAAGCGTACGTAGCGTTGTCATTCTGGTCATGAACGTGTATGTACATACTGGTGGATGTAGAGGCGCGCACATGTCGTAGTAGAGGCGCGCATGTGTCATAGTAGAGGCGCGTATGTGTCGTAGTAGAGGCGGGCACGTAGCATGTACATGTACGTACAACGACCAGTGTGCAAGAAAGACAATACAGCCATGTATGTGTACATACGGGCGGGGTCTCGAACGCCTACTCGCGCATATGTACAGCCATGGCTCGTGTACATGGCTGGGTCGGAACGGAGAAACAGCATCGTCATCGTGTTCATGGGGAGCCAACCGGCTGGGTCGGAACGGAATACGTCGTTGTGTTCATCAGGAGGGCTTGGATAGAACAAGCGATGGAAACGAGGCCTGGCGTACCGCAGAACGGAGGAAACGGCCTTGTGTTCGACCGACCACGTTCGAAATGGGATCCTGTTCATCGGGAGGGGTCTGGCGTACTGCAAAACGGAGGAAACAGACCTCCAACGGTCGAAATAGGGGTCCTGTTGATTGGAAGGGGTGTGGCGTACTGCAAAACGGACGAAACGGACTTGTGTTGGAGCGCTATGGTCGAAACGGGGGTCCTGTTCATCGGGAGGGGTGTGGCGTACCGCAAAACGGGACTCCGCGGGATACTGTTCATCTCCACCGTCGACCTCCTCCAGCTTCCACGGGCTATTGTTCATCCACCGTCAACCTCCTCCAGCCTCCACGGGCTCCTGTTCATCCAGCCTCCACCATGCGCTATTCCACCGGCTACTGTTCAACCACCCCTCCACGGGCACCCCTCCACCGTCTACTGTTCATCCAGCCCTCCACTGGGTCCTGTTCATCTAGCCCCAACCGGCTCGATCGATCGGGGTCCTGTTCATCCAGAGGCAACACCACGGGGTCCTCTGTTCATCCACCCCACCGCTCACTGTTCATCCACCCCCCCCCCCGCAATGCTTACTGTTGATCCAGAGAGGCAACATCGATCAGCTTTAGTTAGCAGCAGTAGCGAGGAAATTGCTCGATGGGTTCAGTTAACAGCCATCGATCGATCGCTCGGGTACAGTAACGCGTAGCCTGCAGTGCAATCGCTGGGGTTCAGTTAGAGCCCAACGCCTCGCTTGGGTTCAGTTAGAGCCAACGCCTCTCACACATGTGTGTACGTGTACGAGAGAAACGCGCATTGCTCGGCCCTCGACCACTCACCGTAACCGGGAACTCCCTGAAATTTTCCTCGCCCTCGCTTCTACCACGGTTTTTTCCGTCATGGACGGCCCAAAGAATGTCATGAAGCTGCATCTCCGGCCCGCCCAGGATGAAAAGCCCATTTTCTGTCATGATTTTTTGTCATATAAGTAGGATCCCACCACGTCTATGATGATACCGGGTTTTATCACAATTATCGTCATAGAAGTGTCATAAGTATGACAGAAAAAAGTTTCGTTCGTCCCAAAGTGTCATAGATGTGTCTTTTTTTGTAGTGAGGCTGAGTGACTACACCAAAACTGAGGAAGAGTGTCCACTTTCAAAAATTCCACCACTTGAGAGTGAAAAGAAAAATGAGTTGAGTGACTCCACAAAATGTGAGGAAGAGTGTCCACTTTCCACAATTCCATATATTGAGAGTGATAAGAAAAGTGAGGTGAGTGAGTCCAAAAAATGTGAGGATCAGATTGTTCATCATGAGATTAGAGAAATGCAAGACCTCCACCTAGATATACCACACAATAAGAGTGAGAGGATAAGTGAGTTATGTGAGTCCACTAAATGTGAGGTTGAGATTTTTCAACAAGAGAATAGCAAGATGAGTGATCCACCACCATGGGAAATTAGTAGTCCCCCAAATGAAAAGAGAGAGGAACATTCAATAACTAACCTTTCACAAAATTCTCTTTCTTTGCAATATGTGCAGGTGCAACAGGCATACCTATCAGCTCTCTTGCAACGATGGAAGATTGAGATCCAAGAACAAATATGGAGGACGTGGAGTACCACTACACAAAGCACATATGTGAAGATTGATTTTCACAAAGGCATTGAAGTACTCAACAAGGTGAAAGAGAAAAGATCATCCATTTTGATGCACCCAGAGGTATGTACTTATGAATTCTTGAAGCATTGGCGCGATGAAATCATAGAAAAATTCTTGGGTACATCCTTTAGCACACCATCCATCCATCAATATAATTTGTTCAACCATGATGAAGACACAAAGGATTTGGGAAACTTGAGATCCACGCAAAAATGTTCAACTTTTTCTTTCCCTAGTTATTTTCTAGTGTCCTCGTGCTATAATTTTGTAGACCGAGTGAAGTCGAGGACGACTTTTCTCCAAGAGAGGGAGGATGATATGTACATGCTCATGGTTGGTTATAAATTTGTACTCCATGTAAATGTTAGTTGGAAGGAACTCCTAAGTCGAACAAAACATCATGTTGTCATTGTCCATAAGATAGCAAAGTTCAAAACTAAAATTCTATATATCATGAAACCTTTGCATTATGATTTGGTATTGCCCTACTTTCTTTTGTGTGATGACCAGGTAGAGTCGAGGATGACTCCTTTTCAAGAGAGGGGGAATTATGAGGACATCTCGGTCATTGAAACAACATTAATCATTCCTGGACAAATACATGATCACATGCAACACAATTCTAAGGTGAAAGCTACAAATGAGAACTGCATCATTTTGTTGCATGGATATTATCTACTTCCCTTCTACTTATCCTTTGCAGATCAAAGAGAGTCGAGGACGACTCTTCATCAAGGGAGGGAGGATGGTGAGCACATGGGTACATCATACATGACATTTCAGAAAAGTGCACAATTTAGTTGGAAAGAATTACCAAGCCGAATCAAGCAAACACATGGCCAGGTGAACGCTAACTTAAGTTCATACCACAATCTTGAACACATGGCTACACTTTTATCCCCATTGTTGTTGGTTTAACTTAGGTATCACATGAAGAAATCCAACAACCTATGAGCTCTTGAAGCAACCGGTCTGAAGGAACGAGTTTGAAGAAAACAAGTTTCAAGTGAAGCTGATGCTATTAGTTTTTACCTATGATGCTTTGGTGTTCAACACCCATGTGATGGAGAGACGGGGCCATAGGGGTACATCCATAGAATCTAAATCAAATTATCTTTCCAATGCAAAAACCTCACATCATTTGGAGTTGTGAGTCAAAAGTACTAGTCATTCTCGTGGAAGGTGTCCAGGCTGTCAAGACTTCGCGAATTTCCGAGGAGCTCTCCAACAACACCCAAAGTTGACTACTTATTCACCCAAGGAAGGCATGCAAACCTTCTTACTTTTGAAACCATTTTCACACCTAGCTAAGGGGGTTGTCCCTGCTATAAAATCCCATCTCCCCCATCCTCTAGAACACCTTTTGTCAAACCATTCAGCTACAAGCTTATGCAGCAAGACTGCTAGAGAGATCCGAGAGATCTTGCTACCTTTGCTCTTGCGAGTTCATTTGGATTCGCAAGAATGGTTCCCCCTAGTTCGTGTTGTCGGATTTCGGGTTTCGGCAGACCCTCTAGATTCGAACACTGGGGTGCGCACGGAGATTTCGCCCTTTGCCTACCTGCACCTCACCGCCTCGCTATGATCTAAGCAATCAAAGGAACAACACAAGAGACACAAAGTTTATACTGGTTCATGCCACCATTGTGGTGTAATACCCTACTCCAGTGTGTCGTGTGGTGGATTGCCTCTTGGGCTGATGATAAACAATACAAGGAAGAACAGCCTCGCGAGGGTCTGTTCTTGGCTGGTGCGATGAACTACTAGGGGGAGTTCAGTCGCTCTCTCTACTGGTTTCCTGGTGAGGATCCGATGCCTCTACCTTGTGGTGGCTAGTCCTATTTATAGGCAAAGGCCCTGGGCCTCTTCCCAAATATTGAGCGGGAAGGGCGCCAACAATTGGCCATTTTGAAGGGGAACATCTAGTACACTTATCCTGACTAAAGTTGGTCCTCGCCTGCCAAAGGCTCTGGTGGTGACGCCGGCTTGGGCTCCACGATAACCTCCACCCTACCGTTCTATTAGTCTTGGACTTGTTGCACCGAAATGGATGCCTTTGCTTGATGCTCTCGCCTGCGCTTGCTCCCTTTGCACCAAAGAGGAAAGAAGGACACTACGCAGCCTAGCGCCCGCCTGGTGCCCTTGGTCGTCATGGCTTGCATCATGGGCACCCCTCGATCTCTCCGCCTCCTCGTGAGCCAGCCTAACGAGGCCGCTCCTGAGGAAGCCTCCTATCGTCCGCCCCGCGAGGGTTGGCCCCTCACGAGGGTCTTAAGCTCGTGCTGATGAAGATGGGCCATGCTAGGCCGCCCCTTGAGCCATGCCGCAGGCCGCATGCAGGCAAGTCTGGGGACCCCCGTTCCCAGAATGCCGACAGTAGCCCCCGGGCCCAAGGCGCGCCCGGACTTGGCTGAGTAGAGAGGCGAAGGGGCAAGTGCAAAGCGTCGCGGGCCCTAACAGCCTGCGGCCTCGGGCGCCGCATGGCGGTTAGTTGACGTGGGCGTCTCTGCTCCCCCACGACGCCTCGGCAACTGCACGAACTGACAAGTCCCTGCATGTAAAAAACCGGTCATGATTACCTGCGATCGTGGAAGCCGACGGTTGGCCTCCCCTGGCTATAAGTACGGAACGGCGCGAGCCATGCCAGTTCATCTTCCTCTGCTACTTCTCCTCTTCTTCATCTTTGCCACTGCTCCGCCTTGCCGCAATGGCTCCGATACGCCGGTTCTCCGTAGAAGAGAAGGGAAAGGCCCCCCGAGAGGGTCCTGACCCGCTTCCACCAAAGAAGCGGCTGGTCCTCTGCCGCCGAGATGAGGTCGCGCGACAGGAGGTGTTGAGGCCCTGGTGCGAGCGACCGCCGCGAGGGTTCCCGCTGCCTTTGTACGCCCACCTTGAGGGCCCTGCAGGAGCTGATGTCGAGCGCCATGGACGACGCCGCCGTTGGTGCTGGCGG
This sequence comes from Triticum aestivum, assembly GCF_018294505.1. Classification (NCBI taxonomy): domain Eukaryota; kingdom Viridiplantae; phylum Streptophyta; class Magnoliopsida; order Poales; family Poaceae; genus Triticum; species Triticum aestivum. Next base: position 453,925,453 of record NC_057813.1, on the reverse strand, counting down.
GTCACGGCGGTGCGCGTTGTCCCTCCTGGAGTTCATGCTGAGGGCTCCTCCCGAGAGTTTGTGCTCCACGCCGCCATGCCTCCTCGATCTTGGATTCGCCTTCCTCCTTCCTTCACCTTCGAGATTCCGCCGAGGGGGCCTTTCAAGCTCTGGCTGCAGCACGCCGATTGCCAGACTCCTGCGACCGATGCGGATGTCGAGGTCGTCACTCCAGGTAATGTCTTCATGACCCGGGGCTGGGGCGAGATCGCCCGGGTTTGCATGACAAGGGGCGCCCTCGTGATCCACCTGGAGTTCGATGGCGCTTCCATGATGCTCTTCAAGGTCTTCGACGAAGATGGGCGTCGGCTGGAGTGCTATCCCAGAGGCAGCGGCAGAAGCTCTGGAGCGGCAGGGACCAGGCCTGCCGTCGCACGTTCTTCCAGCAGCTCCTCAAGTGGCAGGGGTGCCGGAGGATCCAGCGACTCCGCTGAGATCTTCGCGACCCCGGAGACCAGCGACGACAGCTACGAGCCCCCGAGCCTGCGCCGCTCTCGGAGCAGGACGGGCTCATTAGGCTGCCGCCATCTCTGATCTAGATGAGGTTGGCGCCGGTGCCTGACGGCCCACTGTTGATGATGGCGTCTGCCGCGATGGTTCCTGTAGTTAGGACTCCTTAGGATACGCGTCTTTTGTCCCTGCGAGGAGCCAAGAACACACCCCGTGGGGGCTTGTAAGGTGTCTGTAGCTCCATTTGTCAATATAATTCTTATCGTGAAGCAGTGCGAGATGCTTATTCCGTCTTAGCTTAGTTTCTTCCTTTCAAACCTCACGAGGGCTTGGTGCTCTGCACCGACAGGTCCCGGTCCCAAGGCGTCTTCACCCGTCGCTGGTATGCCAGGTCGCGATGCCATGGTCAAGGCCAGGAGGTGAGCGGCCCGGGGTCCGGTAAGAGCCCCTGAGTCGCGATGCTCAGGAGGTCCCCTTTAGCGCTCGAGCAACCATTGTTGGGTGAGAAGGGAACGCGAGTTGCTAACACATAATTGCATTGGATGCGGTGACGGTGCTGCGATAGCTAGTGTTTCCGGAGGGTGACTTATCTCGAGAGTCAGGAAACGCTTCCTGGTGCGGCGCTAGGTCCGCGCATTGGCTGGTGAGGGGTTGCCTGGCGAGGTCCCCACGTGCCTCTTACCTCTCGCCTCTGCTCCCCTTTCTGCTCTACGTCCTCGGGTCCCGGCCCTCGAGCGGGTCTCAGCCGTCGCTGGTTTGCCAGGTCGCGATGCCGTGGACAAAGCCAGAGGGTGAGGGCTGGTGAGCCAGTAGGAGCCCTGAGTCGTGATGCTCAGGTACCCCCCCTTTAATGTGCAAGCGGTTTGCGCGGATGAGAGTGAAGAGGACACCGTGAGGGCCTAGCCTGGCGCTGCCCCTTGAAGGCATCCTGCAGGCCCACCACAAAAAGAGCAAAAGTCCGCTATGACAGGCGGCGGTCAGCCGTTAGTTGCTTTGGAGAGGCGACGAGGCAGTAAAGGCCTGACGAGGTGTACCGGGGCACCCGTGAGCCAGCGCATGACTCACGGGGCCCTACCCCAAGGCGGGTTGCGCCTGGCACTGGGCCTTAACTTGTGATGTGTTCCTGCAAATTTGGCTAGATGCCGATGCTCTACGTCCTCGGGTCCCGGCCCTCGAGCGGGTCTCAGCCGTCGCTGGTTTGCCAGGGCACGATGCCGTGGACAAAGCCAGAGGGTGAGGGCTGGAGAGCTAGTAGGAGCCCTGAGTCACGATGCTCAGGTACCCCCCCCCCTTCAACGCGCAAGCGGCCGACATGAAGGAAGAAGAGGTGCCACAAACATGCGTCAAATAACAAGCATGATGGGTCGAATGCATGGCCTGAAAATAAACGTAAGAGGGGTACACGCCACTGGGTCTAACCCGAGCGACTTGGGGATGATGCAGCCTGAGGGGCGCCCCCAACAAGGCAAACTAGAAAACATGAGCAAAAGGGATACACGCCGCAGGGACGGACCCATGCGGCCTGGGAATGATGCAGCCCTAAGGGCGCTCCCAGCTAGAAATGGAACTTGAAAGATGTCACCTGATAGTGTTGACGATGAAGGGGTGTTGAAGTAGCATACGTAGCGGGCTGCGGGAGCCGATCTTCACGAGCCCCCAGGCCCAGGAGCCTCGGGAGGCTCCGGAGGCGCTGGTGGCTCCTCGCGAACCATCTCCATCTCCTCCAGGACTGCAGAACGCCTGGCATCCTGAGCCTCCAGGATGCTCCTCATGAGGCGCTGGCGCACCGCAGCCACGTTCGGCAAGCCGTAGGGCATGCGAATGTAGCTGTGGGGTGGGCCTTCGCAGCGCCCCACGTGTGAGGGCCAGAAGCGCTCCTGAGAGGTGACTCGGTTGAGCCCTGGGATGTTGATGCAGACGCGCAGCCCGCCATACTCACCTGGATGGGGAGCTGTGGCGGGTAAGCAGTGGTTGCCAGTCATGACTCTTGACTCCTGCAACTCCTGCGTGATCTGACTGACGAACTCCTGAGGGTTTGGCCCTCCTTGCTTTGCTCCTTCCTGAGGGAAACGTGTTCTGAAACACGCCTCCAAATGGTTCCCAAGCCCCTCCCTTGTGACCTTAGCAAGGTCGGTGGCCCTCCAGGAGGGAGCCCCCGAGCCCTGTTTGAGGAGGGCGCTGGGCGCGCCTTCCTATGCGACAGAAGGAGGTGCCCCTTGATGAGGCGCAGACCCTGAGGGGCCTGCCTCCTGAGGGGTCGGGCCTGGCGATGTCTTCTTCTTCTCGGGGGCGGTCTCAAGGAGCCTCCCGCTCCCGCGATCTGGGTCTTCATGTGATGCGGCCTGAAAAGCTCGTTCCAGGGAGCACACTGCGTCTCTTTCTTCACAGGGCACCGTGATGACTCCGCCACTTCCTGGCATCTTGAGGACGTTGTAGCCGTGATGAGTCACGACCATGAACTTGGCGAGAGCTGGGTACCCGAGGATGGCATTGTATGGCAGGCGAATGTGGGCGACGTCGAAGTCGATGAGCTCGGTGCGGTAGTTGTTGCGTGCCCCGAAGGTGACAGGGCGACGGACCTGCCCAATTGGAACTGTGGAGCCGTCGGTGATTCCGGAGAAAGGCTTGGTTGGCTGAAGCTGATCGTAAGGCACTTGGAGATTGTTGAATGTCTCTACGGACAGGACGTTGAGCCCTGCCCCGCCATCGATGAGGGTCCTGGTGACTTGCACATTGCTGATGACTGGGGAGCAAAGCATCGGGAGGACTCTGGCTGTGGCCGTGCACTTGAGCTGATCCGCTGAGCTGAACGTTATGGCGCACGCCAACCACCTGAGGGGGCGCGTGGCTTCAAGCTTGGGGAGGACTGCATTCACTTCGCAGGTGAACTGCTTGAAGATGCGTTGAGAGGCTGGGGCTTGAGCTCCGCCCAGGATGCAGGCGATCGCGCGCGGCTCCTGGAAGCCCCCAGCCCCCTCGTCCTGATGATGGTCCTCGTTTCTCCTTGGCTGCGGAGGCAGTGGAGGGAGGCCTACGTTTCCTTGCAGACGATCCTCGTGAGGCTGATCCCTCCAGTCTCCCTCGTGAGGCTGATCCTGCCAGCGATCCTCACGAGGTCGGTCGCACCACCCTTGGCGAGGGCCGCGGTCTTCCCAGCGTCCTGCATTCCTTCCTCCTCCTCGGCCATAGCCATGATCGTTGCGGTTGGGGCATCGGCCGACTCTTCCTTCTCGCACGGCTCGGAGCTCTTGGCATTCGTTGGTGTTGTGGGTGTGGAGGTCGTGGTACACACAATACCAGCTGCCCTTGAAAGACTCGGGCTGATCTTTGCCCCGCTTGGTGTCTGGTTCTGCCGCAAGCACGGCAGCCCCCTTGCGCTTCACGTCCTTGGCCTTGGATTTCTTCTCTTCTGGGTTTGCGGCTGGCAGCTCGAGGAGGGAAAGGCGCCCTTCCTCAGCCCTCGCGCACTTGGTTGCCAAGTTGAACAGCTCCAAGGAAGTGCACAGATCTTCATGCATCGCCACCTCTTCCTTCATCTTGATGTCATGCATGCCGTCGGAGAAGGCTGAGATGATGGCCTCCTCGGTCACCTTGGGAATCTTGAGACATGCGTTGTCGAAGCGCTGGTGTACTTCTGCAGGGTCTCCCCTGGTTGCTGCTTGATGCGGCGCATGTCGCTCACGGCAGGTGGCCGGTCGCGAGTACCTTGGAAGTTGGTGATGAAACGGGTGTGCATCTCGTCCCAGGAGGAGATCGTGCCTGGAGCTAGGTTCAGGAGGTAGGTGTGGGCCCCATCCTTGAGTGCCATGGGAAACTAGTTCGCCATGACCTTATCATCCCCGTTGGCGGCTTCGATGCCCAGCTCGTAGAGCTGGAGGAACTCCGCAGGGTTGGCCGTGCCGTCGTAGCGAGGAGGCAGGTCTGGCTTGAACTTGCAGGGCCACGCGATGCTGCGCAGCTCGGTGGTGAAGGCGCGGCAGCCTGCTGTGGCCGTAGGAGGCCTTTGGTGACGAGGAGCTTGGTCTTGCGGGCCCCCATGTGCTGCAGATGGGAGCTGCGCGGGGTCTTGGCGCGCTGGAACAGGAGCGTGGTCGCAATGGACCGGAGCAGGGAGCACCGGAGCAGCTTCTTGGGGACGAGGGACCTCTTGGCAGCTGCGCTGGCGCCAGACAGGGTGGGTTTCGTCCAGGGGCCACGCGCCTTGGGGCCAGGGCGCCTTCTTGAGGGGGAGGCGGCTGAGGCGCCCCTGGGGCTTCATTGCCCACGCAGGGAGGGGCGTGGTGCAGCGAGAAGGACGGCGCGGGGGAGCCCCTGCGGTGCGGACGAGCTCGGCGATGCGGTCGAGCCACTCTTCGTAGACGTCGTCGACTGGGCGGTAGCACAGGAGCTCGTTTGCCGCGATGAGCGCAGCTCGAGCCTCCATGGCCGCGTGGGGCGGGCGGGATGAAGAACCAGCCGGGGCGAGCGAGGGAGTGGCAGTGCGGCCATCTCGCCTCATGGATGGACGCAGGGACGATGCTTGCTGCCCGTTCCCCGCCGGGCCGGTGGCGGCGTTGATGGCAGGCGACAGGGAACGGCGGGGGTGGCAGCCGACGGGGGTCGTCTAGGCGACGCGGGAAGCAAGAGCGGCTCGGCGCTCGGCGCGGGCCCGACGAGCGTCTGACAGGGACGCGATGGTTGGTGAAGAACAGGGCGGCGGAATACGAATTCCGGCGCACCCCTACCTGGCGCGCCAAATGTCGGATTTCGGGTTCCGACAGACCCTCTAGATTCGAACACTGGGGTGTGCGCGGAGATTTCTCCCTCTGCCTACCTGCACCTCACCGCCTCGCTATGATCTAAGCAATCAAAGGAACAACACAAGAGACACAGAGTTTATACTGGTTCAGCCCACCATTGTGGTGTAATACCCTACTCCAGTGTGTGGTGTCGTGGATTGCCTCTTGGGCTGATGATAAACAATACTAGGAAGAACAGCCTCGGGAGGGTCTGTTCTTGGCTGGTGCGATGAACTACTAGGGGGAGTTCAGTCGCTCTCTCTACTGGTTTCCTGGTGAGGATCCGATGCCTCTACCTTGTGGTGGCTAGTCCTATTTATAGGCAAAGGCCCTGGGCCTCTTCCCAAATATTGAGCAGGAAGGGCGCCAACAATTTTCCATTTTGAAGGGGAACATCTAGTACACTTATCCTGACTAAAGTTGGTCCTCGCCTGCCAAAGGCTCTGGTGGTGACGCCGGCTTGGGCTCCACGATGACCTCCATCCAGCCGTTCTGCTGGTCTTGGTCTTGTTGCACCGAAATGGATGCCTTTGCTTGATGCTCTCACCTGTGCTTGCTCCCTTTGCACCAAAGAGGAAAGAAGGACACTGCGTGGCCTGGCGCCCGCCTGGCGCCCTTGGTCGTCATGGCTTCCGTCATGGGCACCTCATGAGGTACCCCGCCTTGATCTCTCCGCCTCCTCACGAGCCAGCCTGACGAGGCCGCTCCTGAGGAAGCCTCCTGTCGTTCGCCCCGCGAGGGTCTTGAGCTCGTGCTGATGAAGATGGGCCATACTGGGCCGCCCCTTGAGCCACGCCGCAGGCCGCTGGCAGGCAAGTCTGGGGACCCCCGTTCCCAGAACACCGACACGTGCTCTACGATTTCGGCCGTTTTGTGTGGATTAGTCCCAGTTTGTGGTTCTGCGATTGTTCGGACAACAGGTTGGAGTTCTTGTAGGATCGATCAGCCATCCCCAACGTACAGGTTGCATCCAACCTTGGCAGGTATAAAGCTAGTTATCCTGGCTGCTTGCAGCTAGTTATCCCTTCCGATTCTATCCTAGGACGTGAAGATCGGGCCACCCTCAGGCGTGAACTCGTTCATCGGATTCCCACCTATCACCCAGGAGGAAGACAACACAGAGGTCCTTTATCTGATGGGTAGGATAAAAACGCTGGCCAAATTAGGATTAGCAATAATCAAGGTTATGTCAACATGCATAATGCGGGGGGTGCAGCCACTTCAGTGTCGGGGAAAACCCATGTGGCACTTAAACGGAGAAGACAATGCCACCCGCTGCGGTCATAAATGTCCGGACTCCGCCACCGCTCTGACGAAAATACTGTCTGATTTATATAAAGGAGAAGAAGAGGAGTTTCTCTGCATTAAGCCGCGGGGCAGATTTTCCATGTACAACCCCCCAAGCTGGGTGAGCTGCTATCTTTTATTCAACCCCATTCATTCCTACATTCTTAAACACAAATATTTACCTCGCTAATTCATAGCAGGAACTGCGAAAAGCTGTGAGGGAGGTGCACAGCCCGTCTCCACAGCCAGAGGACCCTGACCGGGCCCTCGACCCCGGACTCGAAGAAAATCCGGACGTATTTGTGGAGCTCGTCGACAACACGTTTTACCAATTAAGCTGTGATGGCGCCTTATTGGCCATCATAGCTGATTATCCCGGCCTACTCCTTGCATCACATGTAAGCAAAACCAAAGTCCTAACCTCCGAGAAGGATCCCTTCTTAGCGCCTTACCCACCGCACATGTATTGCGTTTTGTAGGGAAGGCCATCAGAGCGCCGTGCCAAATCCACGGTGACTCGTCAATGAGTAGTACCGAAGCCAGGTAGGCTTAAAAGGAAGGCGGTCAAGACCGAGACACTGTCGCAGAGGTATGATTAAAAACCCGCTCCGTGATTATCATTTTTATAATGTAATAATGTCTGTTGTGCCCTGGCAGGAAAAGTGCTCTACGCACTGTGTCTGGAGATCCTGCCGGCCACGCCTCCACCAGCCGGACTCAAGAACCGGCCTCAAGGGTGGAGGCCAACGTGGGGGCAGTGCCAGACGGTCCTCCTATAGAGGATGCAGATAGAATATCCGCTACAAATTCTGAAGTGGAGAGCGCCATGAATCACAGGCGTCGACGGGCTGTACTCCGCGACCCTAATTTCTCCGAAGAGGCGTTCAATGCCTTCAACTCAGGAGACGCGTACATCTAAGTTGCGCAAGGTGGGCTTGCTAGAGCCACAGACCAGTATTTGAAAGATATACAGGTAAGAAAAAATTCTGATAATTATGTATATCAGTAGCCCGTGAGACTTGAAACAGCTGGCACAATTGATTTAAGGATCATTGTATGAATAGGTTCTTACAACAAAGAACACCCATTTGTCTCAAGAGCCGGAGGAGTGCAAAGCCCAGCTAAGTGTCGTAGTTGCCGAAATAGAGAAATCCAAGAAGGCCTCATCTGGTAATACTTGTCTCGAAAATGTAATTACACATACCAGTTAGTATTCGACATGCTTGCAAATCTAACAATAGATTCTGTAGACAATCCCTGAGTGAATCCGGAGATCGTACAAGAGGATGAGCAACGAGCTCAACGACAGCTAGAGGCTGGCGAGCGCATGCTTACATGGGTTAGGCGAGAGAAAAATGATCTCCATGATGCCAATACCCGGCTGGGCATTGAATTGGGAGATATTCGGGCCCAACTTGCTGATTCCGTGAAGTAGAATAAGAGGCTTCAACGCGGCATTTTTAGTAAGTGCTCAAACGAACCTTTATACAGTTTGGTGAAGAAACGGGCTAACAGAGTTATGTCTGTAGGTATGCTGACAGGTCGCCCGGAAGAGGAGATGCCCGGATCTGCAGGCGATCTTCTGCAAGAGCTCTCACAACTGCACGAACAAGCTCGACAGCTGATGCAGGGGTATTGCCCAGGCCTTGTGGCCATCAGCCTCCCCGCTAGGAGGCATGAGGGAGCTTGTAGAGATGCTCAAGGGAGCGCGGCGGCGCTTCCAATTATGGAAGATATCTACCTGCCGACAAGGTGCGAGGGAAGCCTGGGCCATGATGAAAACGCGGTACACCAAGGTTGACCTGAATCACATGGCCGAGGTCGAACCTGTAGGGTCAGATGGGAAAGAGATCCCAGTTAGTTTGGTGTATGACCAGGTATGTTTAGCTGCAAAGTATTCCCAACAGGATTGTAGGCTGGACAACCTGTTGGATGGTATAGAAGAAGAATTTAGTCAGTCTAAGTGACTATGTACTTCAAATGACATATTTTGTCCCTAGCCGGATTGTAAATCATTTGTCATGGCGGACCTTTTTGCTTCAACCTCCGGACCCAACAGTCCAGAGTGTGTCCGAATACCCGCTCAGTTATGTGAAAACCGGGGTACGCGTGGAAACCAGGCGTAGGGGTCATAAGTGTTTGAACAGACAAGTACCCGACTAGCTATGTTATATTACATGGATAGTAAGAAACATCTTCCAGGGAGAATAGTTCCGTTAAGGGTCCTTTCCATGGGCACGCATGCATTAATGTGCATGTCCGAATTGCAAAAAGAGATGCAGGATATAAACATCTGGGGGCATATATTGTAATGGGTAAGAAACATCTTTTGTTCACCGACCGAATATTCCACTACAAAAAAAAACACACTCTATGACATTTTGGGCTGAACGAATTTTTTTTCTGTCATACTTATGACACTTCTATGACGATAATTGTGACAAAACCCGGTATCATCATAGATGTGGTGGGATCCTACTTCTATGACAAAAAATCATGATATAAAATGGGCTTAGTGTCCTGGGCGGGCCGGGGACGCAGCTGCATGACATTCTTTGGGCCGTCCATGACGGAAAAAACCGTGGTAGAAGCGAGGGCAAGGAAAATTTCGGGGAGTTCCCGGTTACGGTGGGTGGTCGGGGCCGAGCGATGCGCGTTTCTCTCGTACACGTACGCGCGTGTATGTGAGGCGTTGCTCTAACTGAACCTGAGCGAGGCATTGGGCTCTAACTGAACCCGAGCGATTGCATTGCAGGCTACGCGTTACTGAACCTGAGCAATCGATCGATGGCTTATAACTGAACCCGATCGAGCGATTCCTTCGCTACTGCTGCTAACTGAAGCCGATCGATGCTACCTCTCTGGATGAACAGTGAGCATTGCGGGGGGGGGGGGGGTGGATGAACAGTGAGCGGTGGGGTGGATGAACATAACTCCATGGCGTTGCCTCTGGATGAACAGGACCCCGATCGATCGAGCCGGTTGGGGCTGGATGAACAGGACCCCGTGTAGGGCTAGATGAATAGTAGACGGGTGAGGGGTGGATGAACAGTAGCCCGTGGAGGGGTGGTTGAACAGGAGCCTGTGGAGGGGTGGTTGAACAGTAGCCGGTGGAGTAGCGCGCGGTGGAGGTTGGATGAACAGGAGCCCATGGAGGCTGGAGGAGGTCGATGGTGGATGAATAATGTCCCGTGGAGGCTGGAGGAGGTCGACGGTGGAAATGAACAGTATCCCGTGGAGTCCCATTTTGTGGTATGCCACACCCCTCCCGATGAACAGGACCCCCGTTTCGACCGTAGCGCTCCAACACAAGTCCGTTTCGTCCGTTTTGCGGTACGCCACACCCCTCCCGATCAACAGGACCCCTGTTTCGACCGTAGGAGGTATGTTTGCTCTGTTTTGCGGTACGCCAGACCCCTCATGATGAACAGGATCCCGTTTCGAACGTGGCCGGTCGAACACAAGGTTGTTTCCTCCGTTCTGCGGTACGCCATGCCTCGTTTCCATCACCTGTTCCGTCCAAGCCCTCCCGATGAACACAACGATGCATTCCATTCCGACCCAGCCGGTTGGCTCCCCATGAACACAACAATGATGCTGTTTCTCCGTTCCGACCCAGCCATGTACACGAGCCCTGGCCATACGTATGCGCGAGTAGGCGTCTGAGACCCCACCCGTATCTACACATACGTGGCCGTATTTTCTTTCTTGCACACTGGCCATTGTACGTACGTGTACATGCTACGTGCACGCCTCTACTACGACACGTACGCGCCTCTACTACGACCCGTGCGCGTCTCTACATCCACCAGTATGTACATAGACGTTCACGACCAGAATGACAACGCTACGTACGCTTCGACCAGGTGGATCCCGACTGTCAGGCACTTCCTTGCGTGCGAAGATGTAGCTGGTGGGTCCCAGCAATCACAGGGCGAATCGGTTTTTTCCGGATGCACTTCCTTGCGTGCGAAGATGTAGCTGGTGGGTCCCAGCAGTCAGGGGGGAAACGTTTTTTTGCGAAATACAATGGCCCATCCGGTGGGTCCCAGCTGTCAGGTGGAGGAATCATTATTTTCCACGTAATAAGGAGGCACTTCCTTGCTACGGCCGTGGACCCAGCTGTCAGGCTCTCCATGTATAGTCCACGTCCGATGGAAGTTGTTCCTTGACCACATTGACCATGCCACGTCGAGAGCACCACGGCGGTGGACGACGACAAGGCCTAGGAAGGGGACGATGTGGATCCGGGGAAAACACGACAGTGGATGCAACACGGAGAGGAGTACGAGGGTTCACTGGTTCGGCTGTGGTGTGAGGCTGCCGTCGCTGCAGAATAACAGGGGTGTGGGTGAGTGGAGGGATGGCCTGGCCAGCGGTGGGAGTAGTAGGGGGTGGTGAGGCCTCTGCGGCAGCACAGCCGGCCATGGGAGGCAGGAGCAGGCGACACGACTGGCGCTGCTTTGGGCGGCTGGAGCAAGAAGACCAGAGGTTGAAGAAGCACGACGGCCGTTGGATGGACATCGTATGGTCATTGCAGCTAGAATCGTTTATATTGACTAAGTTGACAAAGCCCTTGGTACGTCAACTTAGTAGGCCCACAGGTCAGCTTCCGAAATGGTGCGCCCCAGATGTCAGGGGGAGGAATCATTTTTTGGGCGGGTGAAGCTAGAATATCCGAGATTGAAGAAGAAGCATGGCATCCGTTGGATGGACATCCAACAGCCACTACTGCTAGAACTATGTGTTGACTATAAGTTTACAAAGCCTTGCATACGCGTCAACTCTCTTTTTTTAGGGGACGCGTCAACTTAATAAGGCCAGAAGTGTGTGGCAGAGAACTTATAGCCCATTTGAGATTTGTAAGAATGTGCAGCCCATTTTTTAATTCTAATGGAATTTACTACAGCCCATTTACAGTTTGTTAAAAGTACAACCCATTTCAACCAACCGTTCAAAACAGAATTCAATAAAATTTCCCACATTTTGATGGGATCCGAAATATTTTTATCCCGAAATTTCTAGTCAGATTAAATACAATTTCAATATAAATTTATATTACGTAAAAATCCAACGAAACATTGCGCTCGCAACAATTAATGAAATTAAAATTTTCAATATCCAAAAATAATATTTTATAAAGTAATTACGTGTTTGGTGCATTTTTTATAGTTACTGCCCAGTTTTTATAATTACATCCCATTTATTATTTCTTAAAGCCCATTTTCTTGTTAAGCCTAATGCATCCCTCCTAGGAAAGATTTGCAGCCCAGCGGGGCGGAGAATAACAACTTGACCTTGCCTGGGTATTCCTAAAAAAAGTATAGCTGGGCTAGCCATTTTCAGCTTGAAAAAAATTAATATCTGGGCTGGATATCTGGCCTGGGCTAGACGGGCCACAGCCGCCCAGTTAATACCTGCAGCGATGTTTTCGTTGTTGTTCAGAGGAGAAAAATTAATATCTGGGCTAAACATCGAAAAACTCTGCAGTGCTCACACCTCAAAAACACAAATACTGCTCGAGCTGCTTGGTCCCAGCTGTCGGCCGCTTCTTGTGCAATTCTCTCGTTTATTGACTACTCCCTCCTTTCCGGTTTATAGTGCTCAATTCAAAAATCTCACCAATCAAGGTAGATGGCGAGTGGTGGAATACTTTTTGTAGTTTTGCAAAAGCACCTAATTAATGCTCTTGTTATCCTCAAAAAATTATGTTTATCAATGCATTAATTGCAATGCATGCATGCATAAAGTACATGCATTGGTCAATTTTCTCTTAATACTTGCATGCAATGATTTAATGCACCTTGGAATCTGAACATGTGATGGAAAACAACCAAATTGAGCCTTATAAAATGGAAAAGCTAAAATTTTGAGATAAGCCCTATAAACCGGAAAGGAAGGAGTACATAGGTTGATAATGGTGTGGGACCGTGATGTCAGAAACTAGGAGGAAGCAAAGTAAATTATAGTTATATATATATATATATATATATATATATATATATATAAGGAGGCACTTGCGTACGTAAGGCTATGGCCCTGGTGGGTCCCCATTGTCATCCTCTCCAGGTAAAGTCATCTCCTTGCCCGCGCGCGCTTTCCGCCCGAAACAGTCAGCGCGGCCCGCCCGACTTCCTGGTGTAGGCGATCGCTCCGCCTTCAAACGACACAAGTGTCTTACATCCGTCCATCTGCCGCCCACATTAATGATATGCGGTTGCCGAGGCGGCTACTCCGGCGCCCCACGTCCGTCCCTCCATCGCTCACCATTGCTATATAAACTGCTGCACCGGCCATAGCCGCACTCATCCGCATCCGTTCCCTTTCTCCTGTCCACACCACTACTGCCCACCATGGCTTCCTTGCGCTCCAGCGCTCTTCAGGACGGGCGGACGACGGACCACAAGGAGATGGCAGCCATTGCTGCCGACCGGTTGGCCGGCAGGCAGTCGGAGGATGACGACATCCCAATGGAGAAGATGGTAGTCGACGATTCGGCGCCAACCCCCTCCTCCATGCCATCCTCGCTGGTGCACTGCACCATGACCATCGGCGAGGCCCGTCCCCAATATATGGACACGGTGAGGCAGATGCGTGAGGAGCAGTTCCGGGAGGCACAGGCCGACGCCACCTACAACCACCATCTCCTCGAGGAGCACCTGCAGGCGGAGGAGCAGATCGCCGCAGAGCAGGAGGCGCTGATCGACTCGTACTACTCCGCCCGCGAGGGCCGCCTCGAGCACTGGTTGTACCACATGCGGGTGGCAGAGCCTGCGGCCACCTACAAAGAGGGTGATGAAGCGGGCGAGGCGCTGTTTGGCGAGACCAAGGACGAGGCAGAGGATAATGCCACCTCCGATGAGTGCCTGCTCCGCTGGCGTCGACGAGGCCCTGCTCCGCCGAGGCCCCGCGGTACCAACAACGAGGCAGAGGACACCGCCGGCTCCGCCGGGGCCCCGCCCCGCCAACAACGAGGTAGAGGACATCGCCAACTCAGCCGAGGCCCCACCCTGCCAACAATGAGGGGGAGGATTTCCACCGCTCCGCCGAGGCGCCGCCCGCCGACAATGAGACAGAGGACATCGCCAGCTCCGCCAAGGCCCCGCCCCACTGCCAACGAGGCCGCGCCACACAGAGAACAAGGAAGAGTAGAACACGGTATGTCGCCGCCACTCGGGTCCAAGCAAGGCCACCGCTGCTACCCTCCGGTTGAAGCCAAGCTAGGCGGGTTGACCATTGACGGCCGGTTAGCTTCTTGGTGGCGACGTGGAGTCGGAGAGCTGTGCTGGAGAAGAATGCTGCTTCTACTTAACTGCTGGTGCAGTTGGCTGACTGACACGTGGGCCCAACAGGCCACATGTTAGTTACGCAACTGCACCTGCAGTTAAGACAGTGAAGCTTTTGTTTGACTCAGCGGGACACAGGTGGGTAGCTTCGGTTAATTAATTATACCTCCATCGCACCCCTTTTTAGTTGAAGAATGTATGAAATGTAATGAAATCTGGCATGTTTATATGAAATCTGACCGTGTATGAATGAATTTATTTCGATTAGTTTGAATTCCTGTATCACTGGCATTGGATGAACATGCAAAACAATACATACTAGCATTATTCCCAGGGTGATCACCTCATTTGCAGCAGTTTCACATGTACTCCCTCCTGTCCTTTCTAGTCTGCATACAAGTTTTGTTTCCAGTCAAAGTATCTCTACTTTGACCAATCTTATACAAAAAGTATGCACTTTCACAATGTGTGAAGTAAAAAGGAACAGAAGGAGTACAAAGAGTTTGAGCAGCTTTTTAGAGTTTCTGTACATTGCAATCAAACACACAGGGCTGGCAATTCATAGATAACATTCAAAACAATCGATGATTATGCATCTCAGCGACTCACATGTCAGAGGCAATATTTACTTCACAACTAAAGAATAAAGAAAAAATTGATCGACGCTGCTGACAGCAAAGGGCGTCCCATTCGAAAATATCAAACGCATGTCTTGCTAAAATCAATGAGCAAAATTTGACAAGGTTGTCCCATTCCAAAATATCAAATGCCTACGATTGTGGAATGGGCAGGGTTTGCCATCAGTTCGGACATTGACATGGCACCTCGTGCTAAATAAACCAGCTGTTCTTTTTGTGCAGTTCCACCAAAATCAACCAAATTCGCGCGTAGCTTGTATGATTTCGCCCTTATATGTTGCAACGCCTTGAACTTATCGGCACCTCCTTTCTTGTGGTGGAAATGAATGATTCGATGTATTCATGAACATTTTGTGCAGTTCCCATTGAAATCAAGCTGAGCACCCCTGTTTGCACAAATACAAAAAAAGTGATTAGTATAAAGCAAACTGTACTATGAATTGACAGTTTAAACAGGCACCTACATGGTCCATGTAGAGCACACTTTTAGAAAAATGGAACTCACCAGAAAGAATCCTAGAACAACATTGTACTCGCGCATCACAGCAAAAAAATGGAGATTTGTCAGTCCTTCTGAGCTGAAGTTAGTTTGGTCTTGTGGGGAGTAATGTAACCATCCTTCAACTGCTCCTTCTGATGAGAAGATAGACAGGGCTTCTTCATCCTGGCATAATCGGAACTAGTCACTTCACGTACTCCATATTCTTCTTCAGAGGAAGATGATCTTGTTGTGCAAAGACAAGAGGACTACTAAATGCTAGCATCCCTGTTTGCTCGAAAAAAAGGAAAGGAAATATTTAAAACAGCACAGATGAAGCACTTCTCAAGGACAATACCACTTTTTCATGACAGTATCTAAACAGTAGCACAACACCAATAGAGATGACAAAGCTCAATCATATGGATGAAATCAGTAGGCGAGTACCAACCTTTGTCAGGAGGCTTATTGTGTAGAGCATACAGATGAAGCACTTCTCTGGAACCATCTGTTGCTATCTAATGGGGTGGCCATGCTTACTATATACTGCTCAATTAGTTTAACGTTTCCAACATCTTCTTGTGCAGTTCCACTAAAATATATGGTATCTTCAAAGAAGATCCCTGTTTGCACAAGTAGAGATAATTACGTATTACATTAAGAGTGTCATCAAATTAGTGGCAAAACAATTGCTCGTTCCAGCCATAGCAATAAATTAAGATGCAAAACTATATCATTACTTGTGTCATCACAGTTCCAGTGCTTCATTACAGCACCAGGAGTTGATTTTTGTTTTGCCGCTTGTTCTTCCCCTTCATCACTTGGTTCAATAACAGACAAGCTTCGCCTTCAATGTAAGATTTGGCATGTCAATTAGGGAGCACAAGTATAGCACTAAACAATGACATTAATTTTCTGATGAAAGTGGCAAAATACAGGCCAACAGTTGTGAAATATCCTTATCTTACCTCAATGGGATATTACGGTGCACATACAGATTGGAAGTCTTGTCTGCATTTGTGCAGTTCACTAAAATCAAGCAACATTACCATACATGTAGCACAACATATGAAAGCACACTGCAGAATCATGTGGAAGAAGGCTAGTACTGACCTCTCATGATGCGGAATTCAAACAACTCACAAGAAGAAGATCTGAACCAAATTTGCCAACACGGATAGGAAGTAAGATCTCCTCTTGTGCAGTTCCACTAAGATCAAGCAATCAAGCAACGTTGTCGGTGTGACATTTTGGTTGAACTGCACAAAACACTCTTAAAACAAAAGTGTTTTGTGCAGTGCAACAAAAGGTCACAATGGCAACGAGGTCAAGTAGATAACCCTGTTTACACAGAGGTGCAAAGGAAACAACTAGTGGTCAATATCGGTGGATGACACAGAAGCCAACAAAAAGAAGCATCTACCTTATCTAGATGGGAAAGAAAGCAAGACAGTAGCATTTCTCAAACGGTGGCATTGATTAATATTAACATAGAGATTATATTAACAATAAAATTCGTTAAACATGTAATTTGCTTTTAACTGTGGCATTGCATCAATTTTCCAGCGGCATTATTAGAGGGTGTTTGTTTACAGGGACATTTTGGTGTAGGGACTAAAAAACTCCGTGTCAGTCCCATCTAAACCAAACAGGAGGGACTTTTAGGGACTAAAAGTGGGCATTTTTGGGACTAAAGAAAGAAGACCCCGAGGGAGTCTTTTTGGGACTTTTTCCAACAGTTGCCCCTGCCACGCATCGCACCTTGTCTCTATTAGTTCATTACTAGGGGTAACATGGTCTTTTAGCATGTCATTTAATAACCTCTAGTCCATGTTTAGTCCCTGGAACCAAGCAGGTAGGGACTAGGGAGTTTTTAACCAAACAGGGCCTTAGATTAACAACAGCTAAAGAGTTGCACGGGACAGTGGACGCACCAGCACCATGTGCATCTACCGATGTACTGTGGTCATGCACAGTCTGTTGCAACAAAGAACAAACAACCAAGGAGCATATTTGTGTTGGTCCCAGTTTTGTTATCTTTAGACACCTTTCCCTATGTGAGCGCAACAAATCTAGTCCTGCTCAAACTCTACAGCCTTGTCCCCCAAAACAAAAGATCAGTTTGTTACAGATGTGCGTACTGCGTTTGTCATTGTTTTCCCTTTCCGACCAACGTAGGTGCTGGATAGCCAGTCTGTACTAGTACTTTCCCCCTTCCTTTCCTCTTTGAACCACGTCCTAGATTTATGCGATACAACTTTCCCCACTACTTTCCCACACTCCTTTCCTCTTTGAACCACGTCCTAGATTCATGGTATACATGCAGCTAGAGCAATGCATGTGGAATAAGTAAATTATACCTGAAGGTTCTTGGGGCGTGGTTCGGTGGGCGACGGGACGGCGGCGAAGAAGAAGGGGTCAGAGGCCCTCCCGCGCTGCTGCTAGGTGAAAGTGAACAGCTGCGCCAGTAGTGGATTCCCTCCCTCGTCGATGGCGATAGCGTTAAGCCTCCTTCCCTTCCCGGTGGACGGATCCTGCCGGCTCTTTGAGCAGCAGTGAGGGGGAGAGAGGCCAACGAAGTCTTTTTTAGATCTGGAGAGGGTGAGAGAGTGTGAAGAGAGCAACTACAAGCGCTGAGGCTCCAGCGTGTATATGTATACTGGAGAGAGAGTTTGAAGCATGCAAACCCTAGAAAAACAAGCGCTAAGGCTGCAGCTTATAGAGGACATGATGAGGTGATTATACGGTCATTACGAGATCGTATAGCTCCGTATCCATCCATTTTGACCAGTCAAAGAATCCTCCTGGCACAAATTATGCTCAAGTGTAGTTATCGAACCCGAGACCTCAAGTTTTTTTTGAGTGGAACCCGAGACCTCAAGTTTGATGAGCGAACATGCTAACCAGCTACACAACCCTCCCGTTATGTTCAATGAGAGGAAAATAACCTTTTATACATTCCTGCATTCGTGTGACAAGCATGCCGTGTTTTTTTGTGTGTGTGTGGGAGTCATTGGGATTTAAATCATAATCGTGTCATGTGGCTTTGGTGGTAAGACTATCCACAGTGGTGCAGAAATAATGCAGCCTTAGTCACCTTACCTCTCTCCACGTAGTACGTTTGGTCCCACCAGTCAGAGGGTGAAACAAACAAATTAATAAGAAAAAAATAAAAGCGCCAGCGGTGTATATTACCTCACACATCTCGCTACTGCTCGGGAACACTGTCCAATTGATCCCTCTGTTCGCTCACGTACTATTTTAAGTGAATCCTTATTATAACATGCACACAATTTTGGGCACTTGTATTCGACCTAAGTCAGTGTGCCACCGTATCTTGTACTTACTACTCCCTCTGTCTAGGTGTAATAAGTCATGTTAGAAGGTGCAGCGGGACCAAGGTGCATGCGTGTGCGTTCGTGTGTGTGTGTGTGTGTGTTTAACATCATGTGTGTGTTAGAGAGAGTGACAGATCAACCTACTCCTACAGAGAGATGGTGTGTACTGTATGATTTTCTCCACGAGAGTCGGTGCATCCTCTCGTTTCCGGGCGTGTCCGGTAGGGACAGGCAGACAGCTTCCACGCCCGCTTCTGACTAGCCTGGCCCACCCAAAGCCCCTCCATTGCCCGCACGCGCTTCCCGCCCGAAACAGTCAGCGCCGCTCCAAAGAATCGGTGCCGCATTCATGTCCGGACAGAGCGGACGCGACCTCCCACTAGCGTAAGAGTGATGGTTGCTTCGACCGGCGAACTTACTGCTGGGTCTATGTGATTTGATGGCTCATTGGTCTTTATTACTAAGATGGTAGGACTGCTGGATGTCCCACGCTTTTGGCGAAAGGAGGTACTACTAGATTAAAATTTTCTCCATTCTTACAGCGGAGGAGTGCAAGAGCAGTGAAAACATGCAGGCTCAGTAATTACATGGCCCACCTCACACTATCACCATATTTTCTGGACACCGTGAGACACCTAACTATTTACATAGTACTCCCTCCGTTCCTAAATACTACTAGATGAGTCCCCGCGCGTTGCCGCGGAACAGCCGTATATCTCTCTGTGTAAAATTATCGATTTCATAGAACTAAAAAAAACTCGATAACCGCATGACAAATGTGGTAGCCAAACTAAAAAAACTCCCATCATCATGTAGATCATCCCACGTAAGGAAAAAAGATCAACCAACTCCTACTACATAATGGGATTATATTTTTATTTTTGACATGTTAATGGGACTTAAAAGCTCACTTACATGCATGCTACCGGTGCATGCTTGCGTGCAGACATGTTGATGTGATTTAAAACCCACTCACATGCATGCCACGGTATTTCTGCATGCTTGCATGTGGCTTAGTGCGGAGCCTCTCAACGTCTAGATCAGACGGCTATTATGGACTGATTTAGTTCATCTAACGGCTACATTAATTTTGATGATGTGGCTCAAGGAGAGGATAGTGAATTCCTAGTAGTGGGGGCTAGCTATTACTAGTAGATAAGTCTTTGTAGAGATTCCACTAGGTGAACTACATACGGAACAAAATGAATGAATCTACACTTAAAATGCATCTATATACATCCGCATGTGGTTCATGGTGAAATCTCTACAAAGACTTATATTTAGGAACGGAGGAAGTACTAGTATAGTACGTACTGTAATTTATCAGCGAGATAAATTTGTACAATGCTAAGAAGCTTCCAGCTTCTGTTACATCTATCTTGCGTCTAAGGTTGCCCGTTGCAACATTTCATCAAATACAAAGGAGACTAACATGCATGCTATTGCATCTCAATGATTGACAGATCATAGCAAATATGTACTCCCTCCGTTCCAAAATAAGTGTCTCAACTTTATGCAAACTTTAGTACAAAGTTGTACTACTACTAAAGTTGACACTTATTTTGGAACAGAGGCAGCTAAAGAAAAAACGATACATGCAGTCCCCAGCCCTTGAACCGTGAACCCTAACCAGGCTTCAATTTGTTGGCAACATTCGAGCTTCCTAAGAAATGAAGTTTGCAACCTTTTGACCATCGGATCATTTTGTGCAGTTTCACCAAAATCGAGATGAGCATCCCTGTGGCAAAGAAATTGAAGAAGCGTGATTAGAATAAGATTACTGGGACTAGTTGATGAGACATAAACTCATCACAAATACAGTACGTAGAAGCCAGTAGAGGTATGTGCGGGGCAAAGAAGTAGAGAAATATCCACATGGAGTGATGTGGGCAGCTGGAGCAGTGGTGCAAAGCCAGCTGTAAAGGGAGTTGTACCCGAGGGACGTAGCTCAACCTTGAGGAGGGCGGCGGGAGGCGGCAACTGCCCATGTCACGGCAGTGAGCAAGGGACGAAGGCAACCTCACCGGCTTTGTGAGAGAGAACGGTGGGGACCCCTGATCGGGACATGCCGACAGTGGGTTTTCACCGTCGGCGACGGCGACCGCATCTACACTAGGCATCCACCCCTTCCCCCGAAGGACGTGATCCACCGGGATGTTAGAGATGTGGCCACAATCGTTTTGTGCGAGAGAGTGCAAAGAGAGCAACCCCAGCAAGCAACTGTGTAGGCTGGCCCGTCCTGACTATGTATATAGTGGAGCGGTTTCCTTTTCTCTCCATATGAACCTATCATATTGCGTACGTGCCACTGAAGAAAAAAAACTTTATTTATAAATGGCGCGGCACCTACTACTCGTTCTCCTATAACCTTGCACTTGGCATCTCCAAAATATTAACCTTGCGATAGGCTGCTCGCCTCTTCGGGAAGTCGAGCATTAATGGTAGTGCAGTGTATATCATTCTGGCTATATGAGACCGAATGAATTGCTTCACGTCCACCACGTGGGCGAGGGTCGAGGGGCGAGGGAGAGTGCTACATACGGAGCAAAATGAGTGAATCTACACTTTAAAATATGTCTGTATACATCTGTGTTTGGAGTATGTAGTAGTAGTTCATATTGAAATATACTAAAGGACATATATATTCCAAACAATATGATATAATCTCTATAACAAAGGTAGTAGGTACGAGGATTAAACGGAGGGAGTACTAAATTTTTCTCCTTGTCCTGCGAGCCACCACGCGCATGGGCGAGGGAGCGGGCGTAAGGCAGACAATACTAAGGAAGCTTCACCTCATCCTGTGAGCCACCGCGCCTGTGGGCGGGGGAGACGGCGTACTAAGCAAGTTTCTCCTCGTTCTGTGAGTTGACGGGACACATCAAAAGTACTCCAGTGGATAGAGCCTTGCCTCTAAGGTAGGCCCCACATGGTTTGCCTCTTTTTTTAACATAACACGTCAAGTCGCAATTTGTTTGTTCACCCCTGGTAGACGATCCTCCCTCCACCAAGTGGACAACTAGTACACGTGCCAAATTACCACGTGGGCTGCCTTTTTTCGTATAGAAATGAGCTCCACCATGTACCCGCGCGGGTGTGGTTGGGAAAGAGACGGGAGTACGTGCGCCGTGCATGCACCTCTTCTCTTCGTGCATGTGCCCCACCTACGTGGGTGTGTGTGAGAGATACAAACCACGTTCGTGAGTGTTTTTTGTTTTGGGGGGGTGATTTCGTGAATGTATGTGTGGGAATATGTGTCGATGACATCTCAAACAAAATTTTGCATGCAATGTGTGTGAAATGGAGGCCTATCCATATCATATATAGAGGGTCGGGCAATCCAGGAGAAGAGAGGGAAGGGTCATAGATATCAATAGAGTCGAAGAGAGGATCAAGTGGGTGGGTGCGAGATTGATGAAGAGAGCCATCGAATTTGTGTGTGTGTGTGCAAGTCAAAGATATAGGGTGACTGACCTACTGGAACGTCAGAGGGCACATGTCAAGTTTGTGTGTGGCAGGGAGACATGACTAGAGCGCTTGATGTATCGGTGTGTGTGGGGGGGGGTGGGGAGGGGGAGGGGTAGCCAGAGGCCTAACTATAGAGGTAGAACGACTCGTATATGTGTTGATAAGGAGAGACCTAGCTATGTCTTGAGGGAGATCGGTCGACATCCATACATAACTGAAGGATGGGAAATATGAAGGGACACACAGAGAGAGAGAGAGAGAGAGAGAGGAGAGAGAGGGGGGGAGGGAGAGGGAGGGAGAGGGGTAGAGTGTTGGATGGGTGATGGAGTTGCTTCTCAAAGATGGTGGGAGAGGCCTACTAGACAAACTAAGGGTGGAACTGCAATGTTATCAATAAGAGTGGGGATGTGTTTCTGTGTGTGCCTGTGTGTGATAGATCTGTTGGGACGCATCCATGGATGATGAAGGGGAACCATGTGTTTGGTAAGCAAACCTAACTAGATCGGTAGATCAATTGTTGTTTGTCGGAGGAAGGGAGAGACATAACTAATGAGGTAGATCGATCGACGCGTGGGTAAAAATAAGTTATAAGGACCTAGCTAGCTATATGTATAGCGAGAGATCGGTTGGTGTACGTCCATTTGTTAGAGGCAAATAAGGCCCAGCGAGACGGATAGACAGAGAGAATGGAGCTAGGAGGTGGTGTGAGAGGCCTAGCTACTAGCTAGATAGGGGGAGGAGTGTGCGGTTGTGAGATTGATGAAAAGAGGGGCGAGAGTTTACACGTGTGTGTGACCGTATGAGAGACACGAGGCAAGGACACATAAAGGAGGATATTGAAGGTGCATGTGTATGTTGTAGGCAGGCATCGCTGGAGAGGTTTATCAATCGGTATGTGTTGGAAAGGAGTTGTGGAGACTCTGGGAGAATGACCTAACGAAAAAAAATGAATGTGAACGGTGGATAGAATGCCGATGGATGGGGAGGGCGAGGAGGGCATGTGCATGCACGAGAGAAAGTTAGTGGTAGCTACGAAGGTTAGAGGATTGTGTGGGTGTAAGAGACTAACAAAGATCATAATTTGATATGAAAGCGGATTCATATATTTGAATAGGAGATCATAGTGTTTTAAACATATGCATGCATGAATATAGCTGTGATACACATGATGTGCACATGTTATACCATAATGTGATAATGCATGGCGTTTGCAACTCACAGCTAAATGTCGAACAATCTAAACCATACTATACATCAAACAATCTCACATTTTATTTGAATTTGTGATAATGTGTGGTGTTTGCAGCTTACAACTAAATATCGAACAATCTAAACAATACTATATATCGAACATTCTCACATTTTATTTGAATTTGTGGTAATGTGTGGTGTCTGCAAATCACATCTAAATACTTGTAGGCGTAGGGGGCGGGGCACCATACATAATGTGATAAACACATTATACATCCGAGACATGGTTTAGATTATGAAGATCTAGCTAGAGCTAGAAATGTAATGTGATTTGAAATCAACATAAAGTGGATTCAAAAAATCAAGTTCGAGTTCATATAGTACACATAGTTCATATGTCACTCGAGACTAATCATGTGGTGTGCTGTGAAGATAATACACAAACGATGGTTTAACTTGACAATAATGATGGTTGTAGATCTTATTAAAATAGAGAAACGAACTCAAATGCTTTGACTTCACAACAATCATTACTGTACATCTTATTCAAATAGAGAAACGAATTCAAATTTAGTTCATATTGAAGCGGTAGTATATATGTTTGGAATGCACTAAAACGTTCATTTGAGTAGTAGGTTGCATGCATTATACACGTAGCGAAATATTTTACTTGAACATAACATGAGTTCAAAGTTTTGAATGACATTTGTAGTGGGCATTGATTTGGTACAATACACGTTAGGCTTGTCCAGAAATTTCAACCCGCACCTTGTTAGCCCGAAATATTTAAGATATATCTTTGTCTCGTCGTGCTCCGACAACTCCCTCCATCTCAACCCGCGCCTTGCTATTCCGAAATTACAACGCGCATGAAAACTCCCACCTCCTGTGAAACCCCGACACGTGAAATGCTCGTGGTTGCCCTGAACCGAAAGAACCGCCTCAAATCGGTGGGGGTGTCGGTGTCAAAACCGGCGGATCTCGGGTAGGGGGTCCCGAACTGTGCGTCTAAGGCTAATGGTAACAGGAGACTGGGGACACGATGTTTTACCTAGGTTCGGTCCCTCTCGATGGAGGTAATACCCTACTTCCTACTTGATAGATCTTGATGATATGGGTATTACAAGAGTTGATCTACCACGAGATCGTAGAGGCTAAACCCTAGAAGTTAGCCTACGGTATGATTGTTGTTGTCCTATGGACTAAACCCTCCGGTTTATATAAACACCGGAAGGGGCTAGGGTTACACAGAGTCGGCTACAGAGAAGGAGATCTATCATCCGAATCGCCAAGCTTGCCTTCCACGCAAAGGAGAGTCCCATCCGGACACGGCACAAAGTCTTCAATCTTGTATCTTCATAGTCCAACAGTCCGGCCAAAGTATATAGTCCGGCAGTCCGGATACCCCCTTATCTAGGACTCCCTCAGTAGCCCCTGAACCAGGCTTCAATGGCGATGAGTCCGGCACGCAGATTGTCTTCGGAATTGCAAGGCGGTTTCCATCTCCGAATACTCCAAGATAAATTCTGAACACTTAAGTCATGTCCGGCTCTGCAAGACAAAGTTCACATACCACCACAGAGAGAACAATAATCCACGAATCTAATCTCCTGACAATTCTTTGTAGCGTGACATCATGCCACAGCCCGGCCTATATTCGAACCATTCTTTTATAACCAGCTACCGCACACATTGCGAGGCGGTTTCTTTGGCACGTGTTGTCGAAGCAGAGATCGTGTCCCCTTATTGCGGGATCCTCATCAATATGGGTATGGGTAACCCAACCGAGCCATCAATCGTGGTGCTTGGAAAATGAGTAATTTCGATGGGCAAGTGGGGAGGCGCACATTTTTTCACTGCCTTTATAAAGGGATAAGGATCTCCCATTTTCACCCACGCCTTCTTCCTCCTTCGCCCACTCGTTCTTGCATTCTCGAGCCCCAGCGCCCAAGTTCTCACCTTCTCCGTAGGACCATTCACAGCATGTCCGGAGCGGGAGGCAAGTGGATGGCCTCCTCCATCACAGAGGAGGATATCACCAAGCTTCGGGCGGCCGGATACCTGGCCGAAAACATTGCACACAGGCTTCCGGCGGAGGGACATATCACCCCCACCCCAAAGTCTCGGGAGAGAGTAGTATTGCTCCCTCATTTCATCTGCGGACTAGGATTTCCACTCCACCCGTTCATCCGCGGGCTCATGTACTACTATGGGCTAGATTTCCATGATCTAGCCCCAAATTTCGTCCTCAACATCTCGGCGTTCATCGTCGTGTGCGAGGCCTTCCTCCGCATCAGGCCCCACTTCGGCCTGTGGCTGAAAATCTTCTGCGTGAAGCCGAAGATCGTTAGCAGCCAGCAGGCGGAGTGCGGAGGCGCCATGGTGGGCAGAATGCCCAACGTTACATGGCTTGACGGATCCTTTGTGGAGACCGTGAAAGGGTGGCAATTAGGGTGGTTCTACATCACCGAGCCGCGCGATGCCACTTGGGTGGCAGCCCCCAAATTCCAATCTGGAATCCCCATGCGGCTCACCTCTTGGGAAAAGAAGGGCCTTGCTTGGGGCGAACCTGTGGACATGCTCGTCCGCCGGATCCTCCCGTGTCAAAGACGGGCATTCAATATGTGGAAGTTCGATCCGACCGAACACCAGATGCTGCATGAGCTCTTCGACATGACGCATAAGGACGCCTCGAAGGTGATGTTCAAGACCGGCGAAGTTCCTCCTCCCACTTTCGAGGAACGCGGACTCAACGCAAAGCGCCTTGCCAATCTGGTAAGTCCCCTGAGTATCACAAGATACCTTTCCCAACGTGTTCGTGGGAGGACTTTAAGTCATTTATACTGACAAAACAGGATTACATAGAGACGGCGGAGTGGATCGACTGTCCGGCTCCGCTACCCGAAGATCCAACAACCGCACTCCTGATGGAGATGCTGGCTTCGACGCCATACAAGGTGCCGGAGAAGAAGGCCGAAAAGAAGGCCACAGGGACCAGGAAAGGTTTCCGGCGCGAGGTTGCACCAGACGCCTCGCCTGAAGACGATGAGGTGCACTCCTCCCACGAAGGGAAGGAGAAGAAGAGGAAGAAAGCCGCCCCGTCTGGGGAGGCCAAATGGTCGAAGAAAGCGGCCGCGGGGACCAGGAAGGGTCTCTGGCGCAAGGCCGTAGTCGTCCGAGGACGGTGAGGTAGATTCCTCCCATGGAGACGGGGGAAAATACGAAGAAATGCCCCCTCCCCACACGAGGGAGGAGAAAAAAAGGAAAGCCGTCCCACAGGGGGAGGCTAGGACACCGAAGAAGGGAAAGGCGTCCCTTCCGGACCATTCTACCACGGCCGCCTATAGCGTGGAGGAGTGGCTGCCAAGGTGCAATCCCCGGGCGAAGTCGTAAGTATCCGCACTCTGTAATACCTTTCGTGCGACTTTAACTTCATAGTTTGTAATAACGCCGAATATGTGTATGCAGTCCAGCTGGGTCTAATCTCGGGGTATCCTCTTCGGATGGGTCCTTGAGTGAGTCAGAGATAAATTCACTCCCGACGACCACCTCCCCACGACCTGCGACGACACCCAGGTGTTGTCCCAACGGATACTAGAGCGGGGGGCGACGGTTCTGGAGACGCCCCAAGGCAAAATCCCAGACATCGGCCACATGCGGGGTAAGATCCCCATGGATTATGCGGATGGGAGCCACAGCAAGCCTGGCTCCGCACCGGTTACTGTACCAGAGCCTTCACAGGTTGAGGATTCAAGTAGGCAGCCCCTTGCTAAGGAGGGCGAGCCGGCCGTGCCGATGACCTCCGCCCAGCCAGAGGTATCGGATAATTTGCTGGAAGTGCTTCGCGGCGCTTCCATTGATGAAGAGCACTGTACTCTCATGAGTACAGTGATTGAGAAGGTCCGGTCCGCCAAAAGCGGATTGACCGAAGCCTGCACCAGCCTCCTAACAGGCTTTGAGGTAAGTAATGAAAAGTGTGAGAAAATATCACCCGACAGACAGTAGCCCCTGATACTCTGTTTGGTGTTTGGAAAGAAAAGCCAAACAGAGGGTCAATGTTTAGTCCACAGGAGTCTGACAGTACTTGTCTATGTTAATGAGTAGGCGTTGCTACTGACCACCGCTGCGCGCATAGCTGAGGTCGTCGGACTCAGGCAGGACCTGGGGCAGGCCGAAGAAGAGCTCGGCCTCATGAAGAGGTAGCTCGAGGAGAACAAACGTAAGTGATACCCCGTCCTTGTGACATGTACAGGAGAAAAATTAATGATGCTAACAAAAAGCATCATGATTTTTAATAGGGGCTACGACCGAAGTGGCGACCCTGAAGAAAGCGCTGTCCGAGGGCAAAGCCAAGGCGGCCACAGAGTGCACCGAGCGTGAGAAGCAAGATGCTCGGGTGGGGGAGGTACAGCAAGAGCTCTAGGAGTCCGGCAAGAAGTTCGAGTCCTTGGAACATGACTTCAAGACGCAAGCGTCCGAGCTTGCTAAAGCCCTCGAGAGCGCGAAATATGCCAAGTCCGAAGCCCAAAAGGCCCTCTAGGAAATCCAAGTGGCCAAGAAGATAGCGGCTGGTAAGGCATTCATTATGCAATGCAAGCATGTGGAGGAGACATTCCTTTTACTCACCTGCATTCGGAGCTCTCCAGGGGCATTCACAGATCTGCCACGCAGCATATCAAATGTCGCGGAGTTCTACCGTGCCGAAGAGGGGAGCTCGACGGAGAAGCTGTTCTGGTCCCAGTATGCTGGAGTCGAACACCCAATGTCTCTGAGTGACCAACTGAAGCAATTGGTCGAACTCCACAGGGCGGACGAATTGGCCATGAATGACCTCATAGTCCGGATGTGGCCTAGTGAGCCCCTGCACGATAGCTACTTCAGCCTTATAAAACAGATTGTAAGTGCATGTCTGCGGTTTGAAGTTATCAAGCAGTCCGTCTGCATTGAGGGTGCTCGCTGGGCCTTTGCCCGTGCGAAGATGCATTGGGCCAAACTGGATGCTGTGAAGCTGGTGAAGGATGGGCCCCCGGAGGGTAAGGAGCACCGCTACCCCGAGTAATATTATGATGGCTTTATGAAAGGCGCTTGCCTTGTGGCCGATGAATGCACCAAGAACTTAATCATTGAGTGAATGTACTCATGTCTTCTTTGTAATATGATAAAGAATTTGTTTGCGTTATATAACGCTTTATTGATTTAAAATATTACCTTCTATGCGGCCGTTTATAAAATTTTGAAAGTAGGCCAGTCGTCGGCTTCCACCCCCGTGTAGCTAGTACTGGGGTGTTCGTGGAAAACCCAAACACTCTTTATCCAAGTTTTTGGTCCTTTAAGGAGGTGTTTGGCGCAACGAACAAGGCAATCGGACTATGCGGCTTTATAACTCTCACTTGGCCATAGAAGTCTATAATTTTAAATTTCGGCGAAGCCCCTAGTATTCAGAAGGCCAAACTGGGGCGCTATACACGCCTAAATCGAACAAGGCCAATTCCTCGCCTTAAGCGGAAAAAATCTTTAAGGATTTAGTACCTCTCGAACAGCAACCAGCTCTCGCCGCATCATGACAGTCAGTTTTCGGCTTTCTCTACTGAGGTGCTCGTCCGGAAGAACTGGGACACAATCGCAGTAGTTCTCCCTGCGCTACCTTAGCCGATATAACGGAGCGTAAGGTACCAAAACAAGGGAGCCGGGCTAACCCAACTATTGACCCAAGACATGATTCGGAGCTGATGCATATAATGCTATAAGTTCGGGGCGCCGCATTGTCGAAAGTGTTCCGGACTTTTATTGCCATGTTATGGGTCTCAATAAAAAGCCCCTGGCAAACTGATCGTACCAAAGTGTACAGATGCAATATTAAATAAATATTCAAGGGAAAGTATGAAGATAGTAATAAGAAGCTGACGCTGTATACTATTTCCCGATGTTATGTGTATAATACGGCAAGGCGTATGTGTACAATTAATGCGTTAAGCAGAAACAAATAGGACTATTTGACATGTCATGTCCAAGGGCGGGCTGCATGCGGGTATGTAAAACAGGTATAATGATCATTGACAGAGACCACCTGGGTATTCCCTTGTGTGCAAAGCCTCTTGCCTCCTTGGTGTTCCCACCTGTGATGAGTCTGATTATCCAGTTCTTCGAAGGGGCTGCCCGAAAGTAGGGTCCTGAAAGAAAGAGAGAAGAAGGGTATGCGGGCCTTGTAGCGGCTGAACCGCACTGTGGGCTGCATCGTCGACTCGCCTCCACCTATGCCCATGGTATTTTGAGTGCGTAGTTGTGTACGCGTGGCATGAATGCCGCCTGGATGGGGCTGGGGCGGAGGCCGGATTGCTAATCGAGCTCCTGGCGTGCCTGACGATCCTGTTGCAGGGTGCTCCAGACTCGCTTGACGGTGTTCGGGGTTGTCATTGCCGAATGGGTTGTTAGTTGAAGAAGGCTGCTTTGCACTTCTGCCGCGAGGGCCGCTATGTGCTCTTCCGTATGGAGGGAGCAGTCTGTGTTTCCATTGACTGTTATAACCCCACAAGGTCCTGGCATCTTGAGCTTAAGGTATGCATAGTGCGGTACTGCATTTAATCGAGCAAACGCGGTTTGTCCAAGTAGTGCATGATATCCACTACGGAAAGGGACGATATAGAAGATTAATTCCTCGCTTCGGAAGTTATCCGGAGATCCGAAGACCACTTCTAGTGTTATTGAGCCCGTACAGCGGGCCTCTACCCCTGGAATTACACCTTTAAAGGTGGTTTTGGTTGGTTTGATTCGTGAGGGATCGATGCCCATTTTGCGCACTGTGTCCTGATAAAGCAGGTTCAGGATACTTCCACCGTCCATAAGGACTCGCGTGAGATGGAATCCGTCGATGATTGGGTCAAGGACCAATGCGGCTGAGCTGCCGTGACGGATGCTGGTAGGATGGTCCCGACGATCGAAGGTGATCGGACAGGATGACCATGGGTTGAACTTTGGGACGACTGGCTCCATCGCATAGACGTCCCTAAGTGCACGCTTTCGTTCCTGTTTGGGAATGTGGGTGGCATAGATCATGTTTACCGTTTTCACCTGGGGGGGGGGGATTTCTTCTGTCCCCCAGTGTTCGGGCGCTGGGGCTCCTCGTCATCATCGCTGTGCAGCTGTAGGATCTTGAAGTATGTCTAGAGGGGGGTGATTAGACTACTTGACCAAATAAAAACTTAACCTTTTCCCAATTTTAGTCTTTGGCAGATTTTAGCAAACTTAGCACAAGTCAAGCAATCTTAACACAATTCAAGCAAGCATGCAAAGAGTATATGAGCAGCGGAAAATAAAGCATGCAACTTGCAAGAATGTAAAGGGAAGGGTTTGGAGATTTCAAACGCAATTTGGAGACATGGTGATTTTTGAGCCGTGGTTCCGATAGGTGGTGCTATCGTACATCCACGTTGATGGAGACTTCAACCCACAAAGGGTAACGGTTGCACGAGTCCACGGAGGGCTCCACCCAAGAAGGGTCCACGAAGAAGCAACCTTGTCTATCCCACCATGGCCATCGCCCACGAAGGACTTGCCTCACTAGTGGTAGATCTTCACGAAGTAGGCGATCTCCTTGCCCTTACAAACTCCTTGGTTCAACTCCACAATCTTGTTGGAGGCTCCCAAGTGACACCTAGCCAATCTAGGAGACACCACTCTCCAAGAAGTAACAAATGGTGTGTTGATGATGAACTCCTTGCTCTTGTGCTTCAAATGATAGTTTCCCCAGCACTCATCTCTCACAAGATTTTGATTTGGTGGAAAGAAGATTTAGTGGAAAGCAACTTGGGGAAGGCTAGAGATCAAGATTCATATAGTAGGAATGGAATATCTTGGCCTCAACACATGAGTAGGTGGTTCTCTCTCGAAAAGGTAAGTTGGAAGTGTAGGTTTGTTCTGATAGCTCTCTCCACGAATGAAGAGGAGGTGGAGGGGTATATATAGCCTCCACACAAAATCTAACATTTACACACAATTTACCAATCTCAGTGGGATCGAATCAACAAACTCGGTCAGACCGATTTAGTAAACCAAGTGACCGTTAGGATTTTCGGTGGGACCGACATGCAACTCAGTAGGACCGATATGGTTAGGGTTAGGTCATAACGTAATCTCGGTGAGACCGATTACACAAACTCGGTGAGACCGATTTTGGCAATAAGCTAACCAGAGAGTTGGTCAGATAAACTCGGTGGGACCGGTTCACTCATTTTGGTGAGACCGAAATGTTACGAAAAGGAAACAGAGAGTTTACATTGCAATCTCGGTGGGACCGATCGCTCATCTCGGTTAGACCGAAACGTTACGAAGGGAAACAGAGAGATTAAAATCCCATCTCGGTGAGACCGATTTGCCTAGGGTTTGTGGTAGTGGCTATGACATCTGAACTCGGTGGCGCCGGATAGAAAGAATCAGTGCGGCTGAGTTTGACTTTGGGTTTAGGTCATATGTGGATGTGGGAAAGTAGTTGAGGGTTTTGGAGCATATCACTAAGCACTATGAAGCAAGAAACTCATTAAGCAACACCTCATCCCTCCTTGATAGTATTAGCTTTTCCTATAGACTCAATGTGATCTTGGATCACTAAAATATAAAATGTAGAGTCTTGAGCTTGAAGCTTGATCCAATCCTTTTATCCTTAGCATTTTGAGGGATCCACTTTTCTCATCCATGCCATGCCATTCATTGAGCTTTCCTGAAATATTTGTCTTGGAATAGTATTATCTCAATGGGCTATATGTTGTTAGGAATTACCAAAACCACCTAGGGATAGTTGCACTTTCAATCTCCCCCTTTTTGGTAATTGATGACAACATATAGATCAAAGCTTCGACAAATGAAAATAAGATTAAAAAACATCGTCGCTTTGAGAAGTATGTGAAATGTGAGAGCTCCCTCTAAATTTGTGCATAGTTTAAGATTTGCTTTGGACTGCAAATGCACATAGAGTTAGGTTCATGAGTTACTCTCCCATGTCACATACATCTTGGTGGAGCGCTCAAAATGATAATGTTCAAAATACATGCACTCATCACCAAGCAAAGTGAATGATCGTATAGAGATAAAACAGGATAATGTCATCCAACAAGCATTCGAGTAGCATATGATCAAACACATGATCATCATTGTATCACACAGGCAATAAAGTAGTATCTCAAGCAAGCGAAAGAAAATAAAGTTCAACCACAAAGACAAGAGAGAACAAAAGCAAACTCTCTCTCACTAGTAGAAAAAGGGTCAAATGTGAAGCACATTAGTGTCGGTTTGTAAAAAACCAACACTAATGTGATCAATAGTGCCGGTTCGTGGCGGCGATCAATAGTACCGGTTTGTGTTGAGCCTTTAGTACCGGTTCGTGCCACGAACCGGTACTAAAGGGGTAGTGGCAGGCTGGTGTTAGGCCGGGTCCCCACGAGCCCCTTTAGTACCGGTTTGTGTTACCAACCGGTACTAAAGGTCTAACCTATAGTACCGGTTCGTGCCACGAACCCACACTAAAGGGGACAAGCCTTTAGTGTGGGTTCGTGCCATGAACCCACACTAAAGGGGCCAATTTTCAAACTCTACCCCCCCTCGTGTATCGCCATTTCAGTTTTGAAAAAATCAAAAGAAAATGATAAAAACTTCAAAAAATAAAATCCTTCGAGAGGTAGTTATATTACTATATCTACTAGTTAGGAAAATTTGAAAACTTAAATTTGGACATGTTTTGCGAGAAGTGTAGGGAAAATGTAAAACGGCTATAACTTTTGCATACGATGTCGGAAAAAAAACGTATAATATATCAAAAAATTCAGCACGAAAATCCGCATCCGATGGAGACAGCCAATGGCCTGTTTGGAATTTTTTAGAATCCTCAAATTCGAAAAGGAAAAAAAGATATGGTCAAATTTCTGTTTTTTTAAAAAAAATTGGTTAAATTTGGTCAAACTACTTATTCAAGAAGTATTAATGTTACTACATAATTATTCAAGAATATTAGTGTTACTAAATAATTATTTCAATTTTTTGAATTTTGGTCAAATCTGGTCAAACTATGGTCAAACTATGGTCAAACTTATTCAAGAAATATTCGCGTTACTAAATAATTACTGTTTTTTAGAATAATAGTTTCAAAGTCAAACGGTGAAATGTGTGACTTCATGCTCAAGCTAAACTCCTGAGGGTTAATAGGATTGACATCTTACTATTGTCAGGAAAACAACAAGTGCAGACTCGGAAACGGAGGAGAATAGAACCCAAAAGTTAAGCGTGCTCGGGCTGGAGTAGTGAGAGGGATGGGTGACCGGTTGGGAAGTTAGATGATTTTGAATGAGTGATCCACACTTGAGCAGTTAAGAGAGGTGATTAGAGACTAAATCATCAAATAATTCAGGAAAATTAAAAATCGAAAAAAAATCAAAAAAATTCAAAAAGAAATTCAAAAAAACCTTTAGTACCGGTTGGCAACACCAACCGGTACTAAAGGTCCCCCATACCAGGGCGCGAGCTCACGCCACGTGGTGGCACTTTAGCGCCGGTTCGTGCCGAACCGGTACTAAGGGGGGGGCCTTTAGTGCCCACCCTTTAGTGTCGGTTATGCAACCGGCACTAAAGGCCCTTACGAACCGGTTTTAAAGCTCCATTTTCTACTAGTGTCTCTCGAAGCCTATGATCTATACATTTTTCTCCCCCTTTGGCAACAAGTTACCAAAAAGTTCCTAGAAAATGCATAGTACTATGTCGTCTCTCATGCTTGGTCTTGATGTGGTGGTGTAGATATGACTCCAAGGACGAAGGCATCCATTGATGAAGTTGGAGCTGGTGGAGTAGATGCTGGAGCTGGTGGCACTGAAGCTGTAGCAGGTGCAGATGATGTTGCTCTTGTGTCTGTTACAGGCACAACAGCTGATCTCTGAGCTCTAGGCACTCTAGCAAATGCCTTAGTGGTTGTCTTCCCCTTCCTCTCCTGGATATCATCTTGGAGTTGCTCCACAACAGACTGGATCTCAGTTACTTTCACATCTAAGTCATAGAACGTCTGTTCCATGATCCTTTCCAGGCTCTCCTGGTTTTGAGTTAGGGTGGCCAACCCCTTCTCAATCCTTAGAGTGGATGCTATCAAGTAACCAAGCTGGTCCTATTTGCTCTTCAGGAAGTACTCAGATGCCTCATCAATGGTTGGCATCTTGGCAGCCTTCTCAGTCTTTGCCTTCTCCTTCTTCACTTGTGCTTGCATTGACGATGGTTCATTTTCATCCATAACCACTTGGTTGTCCTCAAAGTCTGGATAGATAGGCATGTGATCCTTGTCCAACAAGTAAGTGACAATGCCCATCTTGGAGTTAATCAGCTCCTGGATCTGTGGGGCATACCCACAACTTCTCTTCTGGTCTGCAGCTGTCCTCTTGATTGTTTCAACAATGAGGCTCATAAGCTTGAACTTTTGAGGCACATCAAACAAGTGTAGCAGATTAATAGCATGGCCTCTGATCATGTTATGATCACCTGAATTGGCAAGAGATTGTGCCTGAGGATCCAGTTGATGGTTGGCAGTCCTGACAGAAGAAAATGTACAGACCCAAACTTGTGAGTCTCAAGAGCATCATCTGGGATCTCCTTGTACATATGTGCCATAGAGTTGTGATCCATTTTCTTCTTGGCATAGAAATCCAAGTCATCTTGTTTCTCCTTTGGTGCATTGATCAGATTTGCCCATTCTTCAATAGTGGACTGGTACCTTGTACCTGCAGACATCCAAACTATTCTGCCATCTGGATAGAAATGTGTTGTGGAGTAGAATTGCATTATGAGCTCATCATTCCACTTTGTGAGCTTCTGCCCAACAAAGTCATCCACTCCACAACCCTTGAAGCTGTCAAGCACTCCTGGGTAGTGTTCCTCATTCTCCTTGATGTATTTCCAATCGACCCATCTCATATCACAGACTATTGGTTTCTTGTCCAGCAGCACAGTCTCATAGAAGTCATGTTGTTCCTTTGTATGGAACCTTTAGTCCACAGCAGTTCTCCTCCTGACTGCATAAGGATCATTCAACCTCCACTGTCTGAGTCCTGCATCCTTTCTCAGCTTCATGTTCTCTGCAACAGGATGAGCATCGTTATGGTCTGGAATCTTTGGCTTCAACTTTCTCAGAACATGCTCTTCATCTTCTTCTTCTGCAACAGCTTCAGGCACTGGGGCCTTGTTCTTTTCAGCAGCTGGGATGTTCCTAGTATTCCTATTGGGTGCAGTCTTGGGCTTGGAAGCAGCCTTAGGTGCTTCTTTGGGCTTTGATGAAGCAGCCCCTGACCTTATGGCATCACCCATGAGCTTCTGAGCTTTGGGAGCTGGAGCTGTTGTCTCTTCTTCTTCCTCCTCTTCCATCATGGAAGGCTTCCCAACAACCCTGGCCATGGTCTTCTTGACCCTTTCCTTCCTCTTATTTTCCGCCACTACTGGCTCCTTGGGTTCTGATCTCTCAATTTCCTGAGTTGATGCTCTGACTTTCAGCATAGGAGTCCTCTTGGCAGGGACTTTCCTATTCAGACCTGGCTTGGTGGTTGCAGCAGAGCCATACTCCTTTTTGAGCACTTTCTTGGATGTGGCTTCATCCTCTTCTGCCACATAGTCTTCATCCTCAGAGTATGAGGTTTTCTTCTTTCCGGCCCTGATGGCAGCTTTGGGTAAATTGCTTGGGGTGCTTCTGCTGCCATCATCTGAGGAACTAGACGGACTAGTGCCCTCACTCATAGGAATCTGCTCCTCTTCCCTGTTCTGGCTGTCACTTTGATCAGACATGCTGCAAACACTGACTGCTGACCTTGTGAATAGGTGTAGATGAGATAGAGAAGATAAGCATCACAAAATACAGAGGTTTTTGCAAAAGATTGAGTTAAAAACTTAGTTTTAGTTTTCCACAGAAAGCATTTCGGTTCAACCGATTTGTGAACTCGATGATACCGAAGCAGCTTTAGGAACCTAAACTAGTGAACTCGGTAAGACTGAGTCACAGTTCGGTGGCACCGAGACTGCTAGGGTTTCACAAAGTTCTGATCTCAGTCACACCGATTTGCAATTCTCGGTCAGACCGAGAATCACAAGTGCAATGGCCTTGGCCAAATCGGTGGAACCGATTTCTACAACTCGGTGGGTCCGAGATGGTTTCGGCAGAAACCTAACCCTAAATTTTCAAATCAAACCTAATCTACGGATTGTTTTGACTAGATGAGATAGTTTCAATCGTGGCAAGATTCATGACAAACACAATGTGCTAGGAATCAGATGGGGATAGCACAGTGATCAAGTCCATACCCTTGTTCGGCGATGGACTCGCTGCAGCGGCAACGGCGGTGGAGATTCCCGTTGACGGTGGCGGAGACCAGCGGCGGGAGGCGGCTGGCGATGAGGAGAGCGATCAGGAGACCCTGGAGGCAGAGCGTGGGCGAAATCTTTTGGAGAAATTTCCAAAAATTTTGCCCTTCGGTATATATAGCCCGACCCTATCGGTGTGACCAAGTGGAACAACTCGGTAGCACCGAGATGCATAACTACAAGTAGTTGCTGCAACTCGGTGAGACCAAAATGTTCAAATTGGTTGCACCGAGATTGAGACCCTAGATCGACTTAGTGATCTCGGTATGACCGAAATGGAAGAATCGGTCGGACCGAAACGCACAAAGAAGTTTTGGAAGTTTAAGTCTATGACGAATCGGGGACTCCGAGTGCTCCTCACACAGAGTGGTTCGAGTCTGACTTGATCAGATTTTGTGATGTAGCATGAATAGAGTTTGAGACAAGAAAAGTATAGATAGCTAGAGAAGGTTCTTAGGCATTCTTGTCCATCCACTTGGCCAAAAGAAAAAGAAGCCAAACAAGCAAAACTACAAGTGGATGTCCTCGAATGAGTAAAATATGCAACCAACATGCTCACACAATAAAATGACAAATGAAATATGTGGCAAAGCATGCACAACCAATTCTAGCATCTATCAAGCAATTGGCGATGACTAGGTCATCTATATATGAGTATATTGACTTAGGAGTCAAATGAGAACATTTGATCATAGGTCATACTCATCATTTAAGCTCAAGTGGGGTTACCACTTTTACATAATGCATTGATGTGTTCACACCATTAGAGTTGCTTTAGCTCAATTCTTGGAGTAAATCTCCCCCTAGATGTGAGATCCCCCCTTAGAGGGATGAACTAACCTTGCATTTTGTCGATGATGACTTCATGTAGGTGTTGAAGATGTGGATGCTCAATGTCGATGTAGATCATTTGGAGCAATCCTTTGGAGTGGGTTGCACTTTCAATACCTACACGGGTTAGTCCCACAAGGAACAAACAAGGATATCCATAGACATAGAGTGATGCACACACAAGATGATGTCTATGAAAGCATTAGGTTACCTTGTCCCTTGTCTTACCAACATGAGGGTTTGTGACTCCTTAAACTAGTGCAAGATGTGGAAGTTGATTGCACTTGTCCTTGCCAAAATGATATGAGTGAAAAATGTTGGCGGAGTCACCCTCAAGAACTCTCTAGTTCTTGTTCTTCGGGATCCACACCATGTTGATGGGAATCCTTGGAGTTGTAGTTGTACTTGATGAAGTAGAGCTTGATGTAGTCTTGGGAATCCACTTGACCAAGGCCTTGGGAGCTTCTTCAAATGCATCAATCTCCTCTTGAAGCTCATCCTTGCCTTTTCGCTTGTGGTTTTGTGGTGGAAGATCATCTTGAGCTTGTGTCCCTTTGAAGGAAGTAGGATCATACTTCTCTTGTTGAGGAACAAAATTCGTCTTGGGGTATTGATCTTCTTCCCACTCAACTTTATTGGCATTGAACTTTCGTTCAAAACCAACACCTTGGTTCTTCCGGTGCCTTCCTTGCTTGCGTACAATTTCCTCGAATTTCTTACTCCCGGCAAGGCTCTTGTACACACCTTTCTCTACGATTCCCTTCAATAAGCTATTTTCTTTCTCAAGTGTAACTTGGCTAAGAGAATCATTAGTGGAATCAAGAGAACTACTAGAAGCAACAACATTGGATTTAACATGATGATTGTTACTACTAGTGGAAGAATCCTTCTTGTTTTTGTTACTAGACTTGACTTGAGGCATGTAAGTAGATAAGAGTAAATGCTTGGCAATGTAAGAAGAACTTCTCTTGCGAAGATCATCATTGATTGCCTTTAAGAACTCATGCTCTTGCTCAAGATTGATCTTTTCAAAGCGTAACTTCTCATGAGTCCTTAAAAGTTCTCGATGATCCCCTAAGATAGTTTCATGAGCTAACTTAAGAGTGTTTAGTTCTATAGTTAGGAGCTCAATTTTCTCCTTATCATCGTCATTCGTTTTATCTTAATTAGCATGATTAATTGAAATTTCATCATAGTATTCATCACTAGAGTTGTCAATAAGTAAATAATCATCACCTAGCAAGTCATCTTCATCACTATTCAAATCAACATACTCGGGGTGTGTTACCTTTGGGCCTTTATCCATGAAGCATCTTCCAATTCCTTCATTTGGTGAATCAAATATGTCGTGGGAGTTGGTTGACACAAGTGCTAGACTGGCAACACCTTCATCTTGAGTATGTTCGGAGTCGGAGTGATAGCTTCTCTTGGAGTGATGTTCAGAGTCGGAACCGGATACCCATTCACCAACATGAGCTTGATGTCTTTGTTTTGTGTAGCTCTTTGATGACTTGTCCTTCCTTTCCGAATCCTTGCTTCTCCAGGATGTTTTTCATTCATAACGATCATCTCTACTCCTTCTCTCTCTTAGTGGTGATTCTTCTCTTTTACTTCTTCTCTTGGGTAAATCCTCTCTTCTTTTGTAGGGAGCCGTACACTCATTGAAATAGTGTTTGGGTCTTCCACAGTTGTAGCAATTTCGCTCTCGGCTGGAAGATCTTTTGTCATTGTAGGACCTTGATTTGGAACTTCTTTCCTTACTTCTACTATTGTAGAATTTGTTGAAGTTCTTCACCATAAGGCTCAATTCTTCATTGAAGGTTTGTTTCTCACTTGATGATGTGGGATCTTCACATGAGGCTTTGTAAGCACCACTTGACTTGTTGTGCATCTCCTCCTTATCCTTGAGTGACATCTCAGGAGCAACAATTCTTCCGATGACCTCCGTTGGCTTGAGATTCTTGTAGTTGGGCATCATTTGGATTAATGTGCATACTGTATCATACTTTCCATCCAAGGCTCTTAGGATCTTCTTGATGATGAATTTGTCGGTCATATCTTCACTTCCTAAGCCGACAATCTCATTTGTGATGAGCGCAAGCCTAGAGTACATTTCAGCGATGCCTTCACCATCCTTCATCTTGAACTTGTCAAGTTGACTTTGAAGCACATCCAATTTGGATTCCTTGACGGAGTCAGTACCTTCGTGCATATCAATCAAGGTGTCCCAAATTTCCTTTGCATTCTCAAGACGGCTGATTTTGTTGAATTCTTTGGGGCAAAATCCGTTGAAGAGGATATCACAAGCTTGAGTGTTGTATTGCAGCATCTTCAACTCTTCCGCGCTAGCTTCACAGTTTGGTTCTCTCCCATTAAAGAATTCACCTTGCAAGCCAATACACACAATAGCCCAAACGGCGGGGTTATGTCCGAGAATATGCATTTTCATCTTATGCTTCGAACTAGCAAAATTAGTACCATCAAAGTAAGGACCTCTACGGTGGTAGTTTCCCTCGCTAGACGCCATACTCTCCTAGGTTGTGAAACCAAGGCTATGACCACCAAAGTCTATGGAAATCAAAGCAAATGGAGACCAAAGCTCTGATACCACTTGTAGGATCTTGAAGTATGTCTAGAGGGGGGGTGATTAGACTACTTGACCAAATAAAAACTTAACCTTTTCCCAATTTTAGTCTTTGGCAGATTTTAGCAAACTTAGCACAACTCAAGCAATCTTAACACAATTCAAGCAAGCATGCAAAGAGTATATGAGCAGCGGAAAATAAAGCATGCAACTTGCAAGAATGTAAAGCGAAGGGTTTGGAGATTTCAAACGCAATTTGGAGACACGGTAATTTTTGCGCCATGGTTCCAATAGGTGGTGCTATCGTACATCCACGTTGATGGAGACTTCAGCCCACAAAGGGTAACGGCTGCACGAGTCCACGGAGGGCTCCACCAAGAAGGGTCCATGAAGAAGCAACCTTGTCTATCCCACCATGGCCGTTGCCCACGGAGGACTTGCCTCACTAGCGGCAGATCTTCATGAAGTAGGCGATCTCGTTGCCCTTAGAAACTCCTTGGTTGAACTCCACAATCTTGTCGGAGGCTCCCAAGTGACACCTAGACAATCTAGGAGACACCACTCTCCAAGAAGTAACAAATGGTGTGTTGATGATGAACTCCTTGCTCTTGTGCTTCAAATGATATTCTCCCCAACACTCAACTCTCTCTCACAGGATTTGGATTTGGTGGAAAGAAGATTTGAGTGGAAAGCAACTTGGGGAAGGCTAGAGATCAAGATTCATATGGTAGGAATGGAATATCTTGGCCTCAACACATGAGTAGGTGGTTCTCTCTCACAAATGGTAAGTTGGAAGTGTAGGTTTGTTCTAATGGCTCTCTCCATGAATGAAGAGGAGGTGGAGGGTTATATATAGCCTCCACACAAAATCTAACCGTTACACACAATTTACCAATCTCGGTGGGACCAAATCAACAAACTCGGTCAGACCGATTAAGTAAACCTAGTGACCATTAGGATTTTTGGTGGGACCGACATGCAACTCGGTAGGACTGATATGGTTAGGGTTAGGGCATAACGTAATCTCGGTGAGACTGATTACACAAACTCGGTGAGACCGATTTTGGTAATAAGCTAACCAGAGAGTTGGTCAGGTAAACTCGGTGGGACCGGTTCGCTCATTTCGGTGAGACCGAAATGTTACGAAAAGGAAATAGAGAGTTTACATTGCAATCTCGGTGGGACCGATCGCTCATCTCGGTTAGACCGAAACGTTACGAAGGGAAACAGAGAGATTACAATCCCATCTCAGTGAGACCGAGATCCCTATCGGTGAGACCGATTTGCCTAGGGTTTGTGGCAGTGGCTATGACATATGAACTCGGTGGGGCCGGATAAAAAGAATCGGTGGGGCCGAGTTTGACTTTGGGTTTAGGTCATATGTGGATGTGGGAAAGTAGTTGAGGGTTTTGGAGCATATCACTAAGCACTATGAAGCAAGAAACTCATTAAGCAACACCTCATCCCTCCTTGATAGTATTGGATTTTCCTATCGACTCAATGTGATCTTGGATCACTAAAATATAAAATGTAGAGTCTTGAGCTTGAAGCTTGAGCCAATCCTTTTATCCTTAGCATTTTGAGGGATCCACTTTTCTCATCCATGCCATGCCATTCATTGAGCTTTCCTAAAATATTTGTCTTGGAATAGTATTAGCTCAATGAGCTATATGTTGTTAGGAATTACCAAAACCACCTAGGGATAGTTGCACTTTCAGCAGCCCCTTGTCCTTGTTTTCGGTGTTCAACTTGCCGGCCTGTTTGAACACCCAACAATCTCTATTAGTGTGATTGGCTGGTTTGTCGGGGGTGCCGTGAATCTGGCACGAGCGGTCGAGTATGCGGTCCAAACTGGACTATCCAAGATTGTTTCTTTTGAACAGCTTTTTCCGCTGACCGGATTTTGAGTTGCTGAATCCAGCATTGGCTTCCGTATCTTCGGCGTCTTCACCATTATTCTGACGCTT
Organism: Triticum aestivum; assembly: GCF_018294505.1. Taxonomy (NCBI): domain Eukaryota; kingdom Viridiplantae; phylum Streptophyta; class Magnoliopsida; order Poales; family Poaceae; genus Triticum; species Triticum aestivum. The sequence goes on along the minus strand of NC_057813.1, from coordinate 453,883,747 downwards.
ATGTCTATTGCGCCACGACTTTCTGTTACTGTCGCGGATATCTGAAGTGCCGGAGTTTCTTGGCGTGGTGCTACTGCGAGCCAGCCAGCTGTCCTCGCCCGTGCAAAAGCGGGTCATGAGTGTCGTGAGGGCCGCCATGGACTTCGTTTTTTCTTGGCCAAGGTGTCGGGTGAGCCACTCATCACGGATATTATGCTTAAAGGCCGCCAGGGCCTCAGCGTCCGGACAGTCGACAATTTGGTTCTTTTTAGTTAGGAACCGAGTCCAGAATTTCCTGGCTGACTCTACGGGCTGTTGGGTAATATGACTTAAGTCATCAGCATCCGGTGGTCGCACGTAAGTGCCTTGGAAGTTATCGAGGAATGCATCCTCAAGATTTTCCCAACTATCGATGGAGATCACCGGCAGGCTATTCAGCCAATGTCTGGCTGGTCCTTTAAGCTTAAGGGGGAGATACTTGATGGCATGTAGATCATCATCGCATGCCATGTGAATGTGGAGAAGGAAATCTTCAATCCATACCGCGGGTCTATTGTGCCATCATATGATTCGATGTTGACGGGTGTCGGTGTACTAGAGTAGGGGTACCCTAGTATCCCGAACTTGTGCACGTGCAGTTGCAGCACCCCGCGGCAAGGCTTGCCGGGCGACCGCCAAGATCCTCCATGGCTCCTTTCGAGCCATTCAAGAACAAAGTACTCAAGCCAAGAGACAAGGCCCAGGCGAGAGGAGCTTGCCGCGAAGGCCAGCCAAGGCATCTCAAGGAACTTGCCATGACGCGCCACGCGTCCCGGCAAGGCCTGGTGAGCGACAAGCTTCCGGGCGTGACAAGATAACGACCGCAGCAAGGCGCTTGCCGCGGCAAGTAACCACCCTGTACCCGCGCTCCAGCACATCCACCAACGTGTCGCCCTGGGGCCTTCCCAGGCGCGCGTGGCGGGAGGCTGTGCAGCCAGCGGTGTGCGGTGGCATGCGACGCTGACAAGACCGCCATCGTGTCGAGCGGTGGCGCCCCTGACGGTCCCTTTCTGCACTGTTTGGGCGACACAGACGGGCATTTAATGCCTTTGTTGTCACATCCCTAGCTTCTGGTGCTGCCTAGTGTGTGCATCATGTTTAAATTCCATTTAAATTTGAAATGGGGATTTGTGAAACCCTTAGAATCATTTTTGGAAATGACCCAAATAAAAATTGCTCCAAAAGGGGTCCAAGAAAATGCTCATGTTGCTTTGGACAGAAATAAAAATCAAACCAATATTTTTAGGAGCCCATAAGTATTTATTCTGGGCATTTGGAATTAGTGCATAAATATTTGCATTGGATATATATATTATATATAATTAATATATGTCCAATAATTCTGGAACATTTTATGTGGTTTGGTATATTTTAGTTCTAGCCACATAATTATTTTCAGGATTTTATAAAATGGTTTAGTATTTTACTAAACCAAAACAAAACAGAACAAAATAGAAAATAACTAAATAAAAAGAGCAGAAGCCTACCTAACTCACCTGCAGCCCACCTGGCGGCCACCAACCGGCCCAGCCGGCCCAGCCCATCTCCACTCCCTCCCCTGTCGTCTTCCTCCCTGCCAGGAGGACGGGCACGCACCCGGCGCGCGCGGCCACGCGCCCCGGCCACCTCCTGCTTCCCGGCCACCTCCTGCTTCCCCCGGCCTCCCTAGCGACGCCACGACGAGGCCTCGTGTCCCCTCGCTCCTTTTCCTCCCCCGCTGCATCCCCTCTCTCCTCTGCTCCCTCTCTCTCGCCCGGACCGAACGGAGCCGCCGCCACCGACGAGCTCCCTCGCGGCCACCGCCACCCCCTCTCCTCCCTGACGCGCTCCCGAGCTCCGCCGGTCCTCCCTCATCCTTCTCGTCGTCTCACGCGACCAGAAGACCCCCTGGATGCCCGGCAGCGCCGTCGCCGACGCCATCTTCGTTCCCTGCACCGACGGCCGCCGTCGACCGATTCGTCGTCACCAGGCCGTCCCCGAGGCCGCTGAGATCACCTACGACCCCGCCGTGAGCTCCTGATCATCCTCCCCCTCTCCGTTTTCTCTCTAGCATGCCGTAGCCGCCGCTCCTCTCTCCCCCGACAGCACGCCGCCGCACGAGCTCATCGTCGACGAGGCTCCGGTGGCCATTTGGTCCCGTGCGTGCCTCCGTTGGGTTCGTGAGCTCTCGTAGAACGCGTAGGTGCTAACCGTGGACCCTCCCGTGCACGGTGTTGTCGTTTCCATCGACGCCCGAACTCCGGTCGCCGCCAAAGCTCGTCGCCGGCGAGATTCCGGCTGCCCCGTGACCACCCGTCTGGTCCATTAGATGCGCGAGTGCAAGAGCTCCTCCCCGGTGCGCTCAGCGCGCCAAACCATTGCCCCTAGCTCAAATCCGAGACGCGCCGCCGTGCGGAATGGTCGCCGCCGGCGAAACTCCGGCAGGAGCTGACGTGGCTCCGTCATTAGGAGCTAACCCAGCTAATTAAACAACCCACAGCCACTGACAGTGGGCCCCACCCCTGGTCAAACCCCAGTCAGCGCTGGGTTTGACCGCGATTAGCTCCTGTGTCACTGACGTGTGGACCCCACACGTCAGGTTTGACCCGAGCCAGCCCAGTTGCCCCTACTGACATCACTGTGACATAGTGCTGACGCCATAATCATTTATGGATTTAATATTATTCAGGAAATTCCAGAAAATGCCTAAAACTTCTAAAAATCATAGAAAATTAACCGTAACTCCAAATTAAATAAATTATATATGAAAAATTATCAGAAAAATTCAAGGAATCCATCTGTACCATTTTTATGCATGTTAGAACAACTTATAGCTGCTGTTTAGCACAAATCAATTAAATGGCATTTGAATAATCACATATGGAGTTTGAATTTGAATCTTGTATTCAAACCAACTTCATTTAATCTGTTGCTAGTTGCATTAGCTCAAAACACATTCATATTGCCATGTCATGAGCATGCATCATATTGTGCATTGCATTGATTGTATTTCTTCTTTGTTGCCGGTATCTGTTCCCTCCCGGTAGACGATGTTCCAACGTTGTGATCGTTGACACTGATGAAGACTCAATGTTATCTTCAGAAGTGCCAGGCAAGCAAAACCCCCTTGTTCATTCCGATAAAATCCCACTCTCTCGCTCCTGCTCTCTTTTACTGCATTAGGACAACAACGACATATTTGATACATGCTGCGGTAGTTGAACCCCTTTATCCTCTGCATGACCTGTCATTGCCATAGTAAATAGATGAAACCCACTAGCATGAGTAGGAGTTGTTTGAGCCCTGTTGTGCCTACTCATTCATATTTGTTTGTCATGCCTGCTACTGCTTAGAGTTGAGTCAGGTCTGATTCATCGGGGATGAATCAGAGGCGTGTGAACATGTCCTACTGTGTGTGAGCTAAGTGTGTGAACACGATTTGGTAAAGGTAGCGGTGAGAGGCCATGTAGGAGTACATGGTGGGTTGTCTCATTGCAGCCGTCCTCAGGAACTGAGTTCTGTGTTTGTGATCCATGATTCAGCTACTACCACGCATTGGGCCCGAAACCAATGGACCCTCTCGGCTTCTTGATCACCCTTGTCCTCTGTCCAGGAGTTGCAAGTAGTTTCTGGTGTTTGTAGTATGCTGGAGGCTGTGCGCAGCGCTGACCGTAGGGGTGGGCTGTGATGCGGTAGGCACGTGGCCGGGTAAACCGGACGCCCGTTTGGTGTCACGGAACCCTGTTCACATCGTTTGGGGCTGTGAGCGAAACTCCGGTCGGATCTCCTCATGGATGGAACCCGAATAGGCGATAAACCTGGACTAGAGACTTGAGTGTTTAGGTAGGCCGTGGCTGACACCCACGTTGGGCTTCCGCTTGAAGGTTGTCGAGTACATGTCGTGTAAACGGCGGTAAGTGGTGAGAGCGTGTGTGAAGAAGTACACCCCTGCAGGGTTAACATCATCTTTTCGAATAGCCGTGTCCGCGGAAAAGGACTTCTGGGTTGCTTATATCAGTTCATAGACAATTGAAAGTGGATACTCTAAAATACGCAAGATAAGCGTGAGTTCTATGGATGGCGTTCTCGTAGGGAGACGGGAGCGGATCCATAGTGGTGTATTGATATGGTGAATATGTGGACTTGTGTGCGCCACCTCAAAAGAGTCGCTTGCAGTCGTAGTTCAGGTTAGCCACCGAGTCAAAGCTGGCTTGCTGCAGTTAAACTCCACCATCCCCTTTGTTGATAATGATGCATATGTAGATAGTTCTGATGTAAGTCTTGCTGGGTACATTTGTACTCACGTTTGCCTATTTTATGTTTTTGCAGAGAGACTTCAGTCTCACTAGTAATTCCGCGTGGTCTTCAACGTTTAGCTTGTTACCTCAGCTACGATCTTGTGCCTCGGCAGGATTGGTAGATAGTCAGGCTTCTCAGCCTTTTTCATTTATAGATGTCTGTACTCAGACATGTTAAGCTTCCACATGTGCTTTGACCTGTATGCTCTGATTGTTGGGTCATGAGACCCATGTTTGTAATATCTCGCTCCTCGGAGCCTAATGAATAAATTACTTGAGTCGTAAAGTCATGTTGTGATGCCATGTTGTATTTGCACATATCGAGCATATTGTGTGTATGTTATTGAAATGCTTGGTATGTGTGGGATCTGACCATCTAGTTGTTTATCCTTAGTAGCCTCTCTTACCGGGAAATGTCTCCTAGTGTTTCCACTGAGCCATGGTAGCTTGCTACTGCTCCAGAACACTTACGCTGGCCGGCATGTGTCCTTCTTCGTTCCTGTGTCTGTCCCTTCGGGGAAATGTCACGCGATGAATACCGGAGTCCTGTTAGCCCGCTACAACCCGGTTCACCGGAGTCCTGCTAGCCCAGTGCTACAGCCTGGATTCACTCGCTGATGACCGACACGTTCGATGCTGGGTCATGGATGCCTGTCCCTGTAAGTTTGTGCCGCTTTGGGTTTACGACTAGCCATGTCAGCCCGGGCTCCTTATCATATGGATGCTAGCGACACTGTCATATACGTGTGCCAAAAGGCGCAAACGGTCCCGGGCAAAGGTAAGGCGACACCCGTGGGAATACCGTGCGTGAGGCTGCAAAGTGATATGAGGTGTTACATGCTAGATCGATGTGGCATTGAGTCGGGGTCCTGACAGCGTTGGTATCAGAGCTTGACTGCCTGTAGGATTACCAAGCCAAACTGGTCGAAGTTGAGTCTAGAAATGCTTTAGTTATATAAGGGAATTGATTGTGGGATGGAACGTAAGGCTCTTTTTACTCCTTATACCTCATGGCCTTCTGATCTGAGTCATCTTATCTTTCCTACGGGGTTAAGGAACTAGGCTATCTCTTCTTTCTATCAGGATCACATGTTACTAATCCGTAGACTTATAAGATTTTTGGACTTAAGCGTCTGTTCAGTTTTTACTGCTTCCGTATGTTAATTGTTGATCTCGAAACCGTGATATTGTGCTTCTGAGTGGTTATGCCACCATTTTTGTGAATGTCTCAAATCTTTTCTGAGCATTTACAGCAGTTATACTGTCCGAGTCATTCCAGGTTTCTAAATAGTCTGATGCATTTGCAAAATCCTTTCCCTCTGGTTTCGATGTTCCTTTATGCCAGCTCAATCACACTAATTGTTGAGTTGAGGTATTCTATTGCCTTGACATTTATGTTGGAGTTACTATTATGACCCTAGGTATTTAGGGAGTCACCTAGTAATCTAGCAACGTTTTTTTTGTTCCCAGTGTGAGATTCTGGCCTTTATTCTCGAAAGCATTCCGTGATGCTACTTAGTAGTAGGTATTCTATTCCTGGGTTTTGAACCCGAGATTCACTCTACTTACTTCATGTTGATAGTGTTGCTAGTTCCTTTAGGATATTAGTAACTTTGCGATCGTCCTCGAGGTTCGTGGTATATCCTTCTTCCAATTACCATGAACCATTCTTGGCAGGAGTTCTTCTGAACCAAAAGATGACAACAAGAGTGCTCTTGATGAGTTCTCCATTATATATTGTGGCTCTGCCAGTTCTACCTTTCCGCATGGATTGTCTGGAAGAAATATGTTGAATTCGTTCGACATGCCAAACCATGCATCCACAACTCAGAAAATCGTGTGTTCCTTTGAGTTGTCCCTCTTTAGTTGTCTACTGACCCTCGTCTATCAATTGATAGTCAAGAGTATGCGTGCGTTCGTTTATCGATGCCTATTACTCTTGTGGTCCGTCAAGCCATTCTATCGCGGAATGATAGGAGAAACAAACTCCAGTACCTCTTCCATATCTAGGATTGGATCAAAGCAATTGTGCTCCGTAGATCAAAATGCCAGCCCAGCTTTTGATTCTGTTCTACCCTAAAGTATTACCGTCCTTATGTCAGGATTTTCATGAGGATTGCACCGGCTCTTGTGAATTCTTGATGTAGTGATACTTCCCGCCATCATTATTCATCCCTCGGTTCCGTGTTGTCACAACCGGAATGCCGACAAGTGAATCGTGATGTGTGAATTCAATACTCCTAGCAACCTTGTTGCTTGGTAGTTAATGGACAATAATTTCTTTCTTAGCCTGTTGGTTTTGAATCATCATTCTAAGGTTGATCATGCTACCTAGTCCTTGTTCTCGGAGCACTCCTCAATCGATGAGTTAGGATTATTTCAAATCTTCGCTATATTGATCATATCGTCTTGCCTCAAAAGGCAAGATTGTTCTCAAGTTTAGTAACATACCGGTGGTTCGTGATTTTCTGAATATCTTCTCGGAAGTATCACCAGGTCGTCACCTGACCGTTATGTTGAGCTCGTGATCAAGTTGGTTTCTTGTGAACCACCCTTCTCCAAGAATCTGTGTTGGATATCCCTGAGCTAGTTGGTTAAGCTAGACAACAACTTGGAGAGTTGGAAGATGGAATCTTGCCCGATTTAGTTCATCTTAAGGGATATCCTGTGTGTGGGTGTGTGTGTGTTGAAGAAAGATGATATCTTCATTGATTGGTCCCTATGATCAGTTGCTGGACCTATTGTCTTATCAATCCTTTGATTTGAGTGTGGGCTATCGTCAAATCAAATCAGAACCAACAATATTCGTAATGTTGTCTTACTCGTGGTTTTTCCTCGAGCATACACCATTATATTTTTTTTGGTCTGACCAATACTATCACCGTGTTCACATGATGGTGGAAGTCCAGTGATATGGAAATTCCGATGAGTTGTTGTTGAGCCCATTGACAACATCCTTATCTCCTCCATGATTTTGTTGAACATTAAGCTATTATTGGAAACTTCTATAAGCATTATCTTCATGTTCCGTGCTCGAAGCATATGTTTCGATGGAAGAAGTGAATTCCTTTGATTCACGTGCATTTGATGTAAGTTGCCGACGTGAATTCGAGAAGGTTTGTTTTTTGCTCCTCTGGAATCATCCCAAGTCAGTCATGCATGTGCAAAGTATACCATGGTTTGGTAGATTAATTACCTCCACTCCATATGTATTCCGTAGCACCCCAAGCCACTAATTGATTTGTTCAAGGAGAAGGAGTTCCTTCATAAGAGCTAATCCGGACTTATGAAAGAACTTCGATATCCTCCATGATGGTTCCCAACGAGAACTCGGTAGTGTTTTATTATAAGACTACTTTGTGGTCATGCTTGTCTTGGACAACGTGTTCACATGTTTGTAGCAGAACCAGCTCATGTTTTGGAGCTTGCTATCATAGTTCATCTCCCGAGAATCCCGCAACGTCATCTCGTCGATTTGTGTTGCAAACTTCCGTTTTTCTTCCTAGACTCGATGAGTCTGGAATATCCTGACACCAACCAGATCTGAATCTCAGGCAGATATGATGGTTGGAATATTTCCCAAGAATTATAATATTGGTCGCGCGATAACCGGTAAAGTGGATGTCGTGGCCAACACACCCAGCTGGAAGACCTGTTATTATAATATCTTGATTGATGAAGTTGGCCACCTCCCCATAGGGATTTCGTAGGGTTTACTCCCTAGTTGCCCCTATGGATTTTTGTGTTCCCGAAGTCCGACCTTTTACTTGATGTTTTAGATATCAAACCATATCTATGAATGGGTTACACTAGCACATCAAGGAGAACATTAGAAGCGAAGTGCTAAATGTCTCTCGGTCGATCATCCAGATTTTATTTCCTTGGCCCCGCCAAGGGTGAAATCTGAGAAGGTGTTATCCTCCTTTGCATCTGCATCCTCCATCACCATTCATCATGGTAGTAAGTTGTGTTACCGGACCCTTGACACGGATGTTGGTAAAACCCTGATGAATATGGAAATGCTCAAGTTCTTGAGAGCACGCACAAGCGCTACGTGTTACCATCGGCTCTAACTGGATTCCTCTTAGTTTCCTCGGCAATGCTATGACCTATTCAAACAGTGAATTCACTCTCTATTGTTGGGTTCTTCCCCAGTTACCAGAATCATTCCCAGCATTTGCATTTTGTTCCCAGCTTGCACCGCCAATGTGCCATTCTACCATGGGTCCCTTCCATTTCCGGTGATAAGCAAAAATCATCCATTACGTTGTCTTCAACAAGGTAATCCACATCATCCAAGTCCGAGTATGCCATTCTACCGACCCCCTCCAAACGATCGCTCGAGAATTGCCTTAGGCTGGTTTAAAGAGTTTCAATGATCTCTGAATCAAAAGTAATTCTTTTTGCCACTTAAGGGGATATCTCTACGAGTCACCTTCCCTAAGGTGTATCGTTATGGTATCATGGCAACTCAACTCCTCGCTACGTGGACAATCGTTTACCACCTTCTTAGGTGTGGAATTGTTGTCTACCTAGTGAACCTTCGTCATCCATTTCTTTCCACCCCTCTTGATGTGTATCTCGTGTCTCAACCCGAGAGATGGTTCTACGTCTCATTCCGTGAGTTGTTCGACCTTCAAGAAGTTCGATCCTTCTAGAGTTTCCCTTTTCCCTTCTTGTCATGATTAGCTGAAGTTCTCGAAGCAAGACATCAAGACAATAATGGTGAACGAATCAACGTTCATTCGAAGTGCAACCTGGATCGTGAAGATTATACTAGTTTGCGTTTCCCCTTCATCTTACTCTACGCTTGAATCTCGAGACGAGATTCTTGTTTAGTGGGGGTGAGTTGTCACATCCCTAGCTTCTGGTGCTGCCTAGTGTGTGCATCATGTTTAAATTCCATTTAAATTTGAAATGGGGATTTGTGAAACCCTTAGAATCATTTTTGGAAATGACCCAAATAAAAATTGCTCCAAAAGGGGTCCAAGAAAATGCTCATGTTGCTCTCTGAAAATATTGGACAGAAATAAAAATCAAACCAATATTTTTAGGAGCCCATAAGTATTTATTCTGGGCATTTGGAATTAGTGCATAAATATTTGCATTGGATATATATATTATATATAATTAATATATGTCCAATAATTCTGGAACATTTTATGTGGTTTGGTATATTTTAGTTCTAGCCACATAATTATTTTCAGGATTTTATAAAATGGTTTAGTATTTTACTAAACCAAAACAAAACAGAACAAAATAGAAAATAACTAAATAAAAAGAGCAGAAGCCTACCTAACTCACCTGCAGCCCACCTGGCGGCCACCAACCGGCCCAGCCGGCCCAGCCCATCTCCACTCCCTCCCCTGTCGTCTTCCTCCCTGCCAGGAGGACGGGCACGCGCCCGGCGCGCGCGGCCACGCGCCCCGGCCACCTCCTGCTTCCCGGCCACCTCCTGCTTCCCCCGGCCTCCCTAGCGACGCCACGACGAGGCCTCGTGTCCCCTCGCTCCTTTTCCTCCCCCGCTGCATCCCCTCTCTCCTCTGCTCCCTCTCTCTCGCCCGGACCGAACGGAGCCGCCGCCACCGACGAGCTCCCTCGCGGCCACCGCCACCCCCTCTCCTCCCCGACGCGCTCCCGAGCTCCGCCGGTCCTCCCTCATCCTTCTCGTCGTCTCACGCGACCAGAAGACCCCCTGGATGCCCGACAGCACCGTCGCCGACGCCATCTTCGTTCCCTGCACCGACGGCCGCCGTCGACCGATTCGTCGTCACCAGGCCGTCCCCGAGGCCGCTGAGATCACCTACGACCCCGCCGTGAGCTCCTGATCATCCTCCCCCTCTCCGTTTTCTCTCTAGCATGCCGTAGCCGCCGCGCCTCTCTCCCCCGACAGCACGCCGCCGCACGAGCTCATCGTCGACGAGGCTCCGGTGGCCATTTGGTCCTGTGCGTGCCTCCGTTTGGTTCGTGAGCTCTCGTAGAACGCGTAGGTGCTAACCGTGGACCCTCCCGTGCACGGTGTTGTCGTTTCCATCGACGCCCGAACTCCGGTCGCCGCCAAAGCTCGTCGCCGGTGAGATTCCGGCTGCCCCGTGACCACCCGTCTGGTCCATTAGATGCGCGAGTGCAAGAGCTCCTCCCCGGTGCGCTCAGCGCGCCAAACCATTGCCCCTAGCTCAAATCCGAGCCGCGCCACCGTGCGGAATGGTCGCCGCCGACGAAACTCCGGCAGGAGCTGACGTGGCTCCGTCATTAGGAGCAAACCCAGCTAATTAAACAACCCACAGCCACTGACAGTGGGCCCCACCCCTGGTCAAACCCCAGTCAGCGCTGGGTTTGACCGGGATTAGCTCATGTGTCACTGACGTGTGGACCCCACACGTCAGGTTTGACCCGAGCCAGCCCAGTTGACCCTGCTGACGTCACTATGACGTAGTGCTGACGCCATAATCATTTCTGGATTTAATATTATTCAGGAAATTCCAGAAAATGCCTAAAACTTCTAAAAATCATAGAAAATTAACCGTAACTCCAAGTTAAATAAATTATATATGAAAAATTATCAGAAAAATTCAAGGAATCCATCTGTACCATTTTTATGCATGTTAGAACAACTTATAGCTGCTGTTTAGCACAAATCAATTAAATGGCATTTGAATAATCACATATGGAGTTTGAATTTGAATCTTGTATTCAAACCAACTTCATTTAATCTGTTGCTAGTTGCATTAGCTCAAAACACATTCATATTGCCATGTCATGAGCATGCATCATATTGTGCATTGCATTGATTGTATTTCTTCTTTGTTGCCGGTATCTGTTCCCTCCCGGTAGACGATGTTCCGACGTTGTGATCGTTGACACTGATGAAGACTCAATGTTATCTTCAGAAGTGCCAGGCAAGCAAAACCCCCTTGTTCATTCCGATAAAATCCCACTCTCTCGCTCCTGCTCTCTTTTACTGCATTAGGACAACAACGACATATTTGATACATGCTGCGGTAGTTGAACCCCTTTATCCTCTGCATGACCTGTCATTGCCACAGTAAATAGATGAAACCCACTAGCATGAGTAGGAGTTGTTTGAGCCCTGTTGTGCCTACTCATTCATATTTGTTTGTCATGCCTGCTACTGCTTAGAGTTGAGTCAGGTCTGATTCATCGGGGATGAATCAGAGGCGTGTGAACATGTCCTACTGTGTGTGAGCTAAGTGTGTGAACACGATTTGGTAAAGGTAGCGGTGAGAGGCCATGTAGGAGTACATGGTGGGTTGTCTCATTGCAGCCGTCCTCAGGAACTGAGTTCTGTGTTTGTGATCCATGATTCAGCTACTACCACACATTGGGCCCGAAACCAATGGACCCTCTCGGCTTCTTGATCACCCTTGTCCTCTGTCCAGGAGTTGCAAGTAGTTTCTGGTGATTGTAGTATGCTGGAGGCCATGCGCAGCGCTGACCGTAGGGGTGGGTTGTGATGCGGTAGGCACGTGGCCGGGTAAACCGGACGCCCGTTTGGTGTCACGGAACCCTGTTCACATCGTTTGGGGCTGTGAGCGAAACTCCGGCCGGATCTCCTCATGGATGGAACCCGAATAGGCGATAAACCTGGACTAGAGACTTGAGTGTTTAGGTAGGCCGTGGCCGACACCCACGTTGGGCTTCTGCTTGAAGGTTGCCGAGTACATGTCGTGTAAACGGCGGTAAGTGGTGAGAGCGTGTGTGAAGAAGTACACCCCTGCAGGGTTAACATCATCTATTCGAATAGCCGTGTCCGCGGAAAAGGACTTCTGGGTTGCTTATATCAGTTCATAGACAATTGAAAGTGGATACTCTAAAATACGCAAGATAAGCGTGAGTGCTATGGATGGCGTTCTCGTAGGGAGACGGGAGCGGATCCATAGTGGTGTATTGATATGGTGAATATGTGGACTCGTGTGCGCCACCTCGAAAGAGTCGCTTGCAGTCGTAGTTCAGGTTAGCCACCGAGTCAAAGCTGGCTTGCTGCAGTTAAACTCCACCATCCCCTTTGTTGATAATGATGCATATGTAGATAGTTCTGATGTAAGTCTTGCTGGGTACATTTGTACTCATGTTTGCCTATTTTATGTTTTTGCAGAGAGACTTCAGTCTCACTAGTAATTCCGCGTGGTCTTCGACGTTTAGCTTGTTACCTCAGCTACGATCTTGTGCCTCGGCAGGATTGGTAGATAGTCAGGCTTCTCAGCCTTTTTCATTTATAGATGTCTGTACTCAGACATGTTAAGCTTCCGCATGTGCTTTGACCTGTATGCTCTGATTGTTGGGTCATGAGACCCATGTTTGTAATATCTCGCTCCTCGGAGCCTAATGAATAAATTACTTGAGTCGTAGAGTCATGTTGTGATGCCATGTTGTATTTGCACATATCGAGCATATTGTGTGTATGTTATTGAAATGCTTGGTATGTGTGGGATCTGACCATCTAGTTGTTTATCCTTAGTAGCCTCTCTTACCGGGAAATGTCTCCTAGTGTTTCCACTGAGCCATGGTAGCTTGCTACTGCTCCGGAACACTTAGGCTGGCCGGCATGTGTCCTTCTTCGTTCCTGTGTCTGTCCCTTTGGGGAAATGTCACGCGATGAATACCGGAGTCCTGTTAGCCCGCTACAGCCCGGTTCACCGGAGTCCTGCTAGCCCAGTGCTACAGCCTGGATTCACTCGCTGATGACCGACACATTCGATGCTGGGTCATGGATGCCTGTCCCTGTAAGTTTGTGCCGCTTTGGGTTTACGACTAGCCATGTCAGCCCGGGCTCCTTATCATATGGATGCTAGCGACACTGTCATATACGTGTGCCAAAAGGCGCAAACGGTCCCGGGCAAAGGTAAGGCGACACCCGTGGGAATACCGTGCGTGAGGCCGCAAAGTGATATGAGGTGTTACATGCTAGATCGATGTGGCATTGAGTCGGGGTCCTGACATTTGTCCCCTGCCGTCAGGGTTAGGTAGGATGCACTGTACAGGTAGCTGTACTATTCGTGGATCAGTTTCCCTGACATCTTTTGCGCGCCAGGTAGGGGGCGTCGAGATTGTGTGAATCCGATCCGGCATTCACACGGGCTAGATCTTCATCTTCTTCATCGACATGCCACTGAAGAAGAAAACTTCGGCGGCAACTGCTCCGTCCACGTCGATCCCAGCACCATCGGAGCAAACGGGTGGTGGGGAATGCGCTGGCGGAAGAACGGACATCGACGAGGGAGCTCACGGTGCTGCCAGGTCCAAGGACAAGGCTGCGCAGACCTCGGCGTCCGTACATGCACCGCGCCCATCTCAGGAGGCGCAGGACCGACAGCGTCATGGTATTCGCAGTACCATACGCTTGTTGGACCAAGATCGAGCTGGTGGATCTCGGGGTGCTCAAGACCAGCACGCACGCCAACATGCTGGCACAAGCGAGGCATGGTCGCCTGGACAGGATACTGCTCCTTCTAACGTAGTTAGAAGTCCAAGCATATCCCGCTCCTCGCACCGTTCGCCACTGCCACCCACCACTTCAGCGGAAGCTTTGGCGCGAGCTCAACTGCTCTTGGATTACCCTCCAACGGAAGACAAGATCGACCAATGGAGGGCCACTATTCAGAGTCTCATCGGCTTCGCCAATGGCGACACTCCTCGGCGGCCGAGTACATCGCTGCCGCAGCAAAACCGCCAGGCGCAAGCCGGTGGTGACGAAACTGGTGGAGGTGCAACCACCATGCACTCACCACCCCGAAGGCCAAGATCGCCGACTCGCCGGATCCACCTCGACCGTGACTCCACTGCATCGTCGGATCCACGAGCTCATCGCGATCAATGCCAAGTTCTTCACGAACGACAGCAAGAAGACACTCGTACTCGCATCGAGCGCCGAAGAGAAGCGCGACGTCAATCCGACAAGCGCGCTGGGCCATCTGTCGACATGCATGCGCCAGGGGAACCAGGCGACTTGCCGTACGCGGTAGGTTGCCCTGCGTTCACTCGTGAGCTGAGGCAAGTCCAGTGGCCCAGCACGAAGAATTTCAAACCAGATGTGCCAGAGAAGTACGACGGCAAGACGCATCCGTCGGAGTTCCTCAGCATCTACACCATCGCGGTGCAGGCTGCCGGGGGACAAGACGACAAGATCCTTGCCAACTACTTCCCGCTGGTGCTCAAGCCCAATGTCAGATCCTGGCTCATGCACTTGCCAGACAACTCCATATCCTCCTGGGCTGACTTGTGCCATCAGTTTGTCGGCGCCTTTATAGGTGGCCACAAGCCTCATGGCCAAGAAAGCGACCTTCATCTGCTCGCCCAGAAGGAAGGAGAGTCCCTGTGCAAGTACATTCAAAGATTCAGCCGCATACAGCACAACATCCCAGATGTCCACCCTGCCGCGGTAATCAACGCGTTCCATCAGAACGTGCGAAACCGCAGGATGAGGGAGGAGATGGTGATATGCAAGATCAGAGACGTCAGTTAGCTATATGCCCTGGCCGACAAGTGTGCACGTGCGGAGGAAGGGAGGAAACTCCTCGGAGAGAATACAGGAGCAGGAGGATCTGATAGTGAGGATGCTGCCCCGGCAAGGAAAAACCGGCGGCGGAACAACAGGAAGAAGAAAGGCAAAGATGTACTAGTCGTTGAGCAGTCCTGCAAGCAAGCCAAAGCTGGAAGCTCCGGCAAGGAGATTGCCACAGGCACCAACCACCAGGCTGTGGCGGTCGCCGACAAGCAGGACGGCACCAACAGGCAGTACTGGAAGATCCACCGCACCAAGGGCCATGACCTCCAAAGCTGCAAGAAGGTCGAGCAGCTTGTCGAGCAGCAGAAGGCTGAATACGAGCAGTGCGACAAGGAGAAGGGCCAGGAAGGTGCTGGAGGAACCGGCAAGAAACTCCCCGGCCGAGGAGGACGCCGCGGCAAGGCCAAGAAGCGGCAAGGAGATAGACCTCCCCGCGGCCACGACAAGGATGAAGACGACGACGACGATCAAGATATGGATGATGACGAGACTGATGAGCGGGAGTTTCAGAAAGCCACAGAGGTCCTGTGCATGGACGGCGGTGCTTCTCTGCATACTTCACACCGATAGCTCAAGCAGTGGGTGCGGGAAGTCAATGCGGCAGAACCACCCGTCGAGTCACGCAGGCCTCTGAAATGGTCCAGCACGCCTATCATCTTTGATATTGAGGACCACCCTGATCGCATAACTGCGGTCGGGTGCTTGCCGATGTTGGTTTCACCAACCATCCGCAACCTCAAGGTCACTAAGATGCTAGTTGACGGCGGGGCCGGCTTGAACCTGATCTCCTCCGCGGTACTCCAGAAACTCCAGATCCCTGACAGCGAGCTCGAAGAGAGCGGTACATTCCAAGGAATCAATCCGGGAAGGAGCAAGCCGAAGGGAAAGATCACGTTGCCAGTGACATTCGGCAGCGAGCTGAACTTCAGGACTGAGAGGGTCACTTTTGATGTTGCTGACTTCCCATTGCCTTACAACGGGATACTTGGCCGTCCAGCGCTCGCCAAGTTCATGGCAGCCTCTCACTATGCATACAATATACTGAAGATGCCAGGCCCGATAAGTGTCATCTCTGTCCCTGGCGACAAGAAGGATGCTCTTATCTGCGCCGACAAGATCTACCGGGAAGCAGCAGCCGCAACAGATCGCAGATCACTTGGCGTTGAAGCTCCCGGGGGAAATAAGAAGACCAAGTCCGGCAAGAGCTCTGATGCCCACTCCGGCAAGCGCGCCTCTTCGGAGTGCTGCGCTACCGTCGAGGACGCACCATCGAGCTCCACCGGCAAGAATAAGAAGACAATGGTGGCTCCACTAGAGACCAAGAAGGTGTCCGCCAAGGAGGACGGCACTGGTGGTACCTTCACCATCAGTGCCACTCTCGACCCTAAATAGGAAAGCGCGCTCGTTGCTTTCCTGCGGGCGAACGTCGACGTGTTTGCATGGCAACCGTCTGACATCCGTGGTGTTCCCAGGAAATTAATTGAGCACCATCTTGTTGTCTGTCCTCACGCGCGGCCCGTCAAGCAGAAAGTCAGGAAACAGGCAGTGGAGCGCCAAGAATTTATCGCTGAACAAATCAAGAAGTTGGAAGCAGCAGGCCTTGTCAGAGGAGTGCTCCATCCTACGTGGTTGGCCAATCCTGTAGTCGTGCGCAAGGCAAACGGAAAATGGAGGCTTTGTATCGACTTTACTGATGTTAATAAAGCATGTCCCAAAGACCCATTTCCCTTGCCGCGCATCGACCAGATTGTTGACTCCACGGCCGGATGTGACTTGCTTTCATTTCTTGATGCATATTCAGGATACCATCAGATCTTCATGGCAGAAGAGGATGAGGAGAAGACCGCATTCATCACCCCATGTGGCACATACTGTTTCGTACGGATGCCTTTCGGTTTGAAGAATGCTGGTTCAACATTTGCAAGGGTTGTCCATCACGCTTTTGAGCCGCAAATGCACAGAAATGTGGAAGCCTACATGGATGACATAGTGGTCAAGAGAAAGGACAAAGCAACCCTGATTCAAGATTTAGACGAAACCTTTACAAATCTGCGCAAGATCAACCTCAAGCTTAACCCCGAGAAGTGTGTGTTCGGAGTCCCTTCCGGCAAGCTTCTTGGGTTCTTTGTGTCTCAGCGGGGAATTGAAGCCAATCCCGACAAGATCAAGGCCATCGAGCAGATTGAAGCACCAAAGCGCGTCAAGGATGTACGAAGACTTGCCGGTTGCGTGGCTGCTCTCAGTAGGTTTATCTCTAGGTCTGCTGAGTGCGCCCTGCCATTTTTCAAAATATTGAAAAAGGCAGGTCCAATTCAATGGACTCCAGAAGAGGAGGCTGCGCTGCAGGACTTGAAGAGATACTTGTCCTCCACTCCAACACTTGTCGCACCTAAGCCACAAGAGAAGTTACTGCTGTATATAGCGGCAACCAATCAAGTGGTTAGTGCTGCGTTAGTAGTGGAGAGGGAGGCGGATGATGAGCCAGCAACCACGGCAAGTGCATCCAGCGACAAGCAAGGGACTTCATCGGCAAGCTCTGGTCCCGACAAGGATAGATCTGCGCAGACACGTGAAGAGATGTAGAAGAGAATGGTGCAGCGCCCAGTTTACTTTGTCAGTTCCCTTCTGCAGGGGGCTAGGTCAAGGTACTCTGGTGTGCAGAAATTGCTTTTCGGCCTTCTCATGGCCTCGAGAAAGCTGCGCCATTACTTCCAAGCACATGAGATCACAGTTGTCACTCGCTTTCCGCTGAAAAGGATACTGCAGAATCCGGAAGCAACAGGCAGGATTGTCGAGTGGGCACTGGAACTGTCAAGCTTTGGCCTCAAGTTTGAGAGCACTTCAACTATCCAAAGCAGAGAACTGGCAGAGTTCATAGCAGA
The DNA here is from genome assembly GCF_018294505.1 of Triticum aestivum. Lineage (NCBI taxonomy): Eukaryota > Viridiplantae > Streptophyta > Magnoliopsida > Poales > Poaceae > Triticum > Triticum aestivum. The sequence goes on along the minus strand of NC_057813.1, from coordinate 453,866,045 downwards.
GTGGATGCCAACACCAGATGAAGAAATTCCAGAAACAAGCATCCCCGTCAAGGAAGCAAGCAAGGAGTGGCTAATGTACTTTGATGGTGCCTTCTCGCTGCAAGGTGCCGGTGCGGGCGTGCTACTTGTCGCACCCACCGGAGAGCACCTCAAGTACGTAGTCCAGATGCACTTTCCCAAGGAGCAAGCAACAAACAATACTGCAGAGTATGAAGGTTTGCTTGCCAGTCTCAGGATCGCGGCAGACCTTGGGATCAAGAAGCTCATTGTCAAGGGTGACTCGCAGCTTGTCGTCCGCCAAGTGAACAAGAGCTATCAGAGTCCGTTGATGGAAGCTTACATTGATGAAGTGAGGAAGCTAGAAGAGCACTTTCACGGCCTGCAAATGGAACATGTTCCAAGAGCCCAGAATGACATTGCTAACGGCCTGTCAAAGTGCGCTGCACTTAAGTTACCTGTGGAACCAGGGATCTTTGTGCTCAAGCTGACTCAACCATCCGTAACACCATCAACTGGACAGAACAAGAAGAGGAAGTTGATTTCCGGTGACTACTTTCCGGCAGAGCTCCCCGAAGCCGCCGCCAAGAAGGTCCCCAAGATCAACACCAAGGATGCTGAGGAGCAGTCTGCTCCGACAAGCCCTAGGGTTTGTTCCGTTGAAGCAGACGCTCCCGACAAGCTTTGTTCCGGCAAGCTTGCCGGGGAACGCCAAGCTTCGGCTAAGCCGCAGGTTCTCGCCGTAGAAGCGGGTGTTCCCGCAGCAGCAGATATGCCTTTAGTCCTTGTTGTCGAGCCGCAAGCTCCAGCATGGGCGCAGCAGATTGTCCATTTCCTTCAAACAGGAGAACTTCCCGAAGAGGAAGAAGAAGCGGAAAGAGTAGCTCGGCAGTCAAGTATGTACTAGTTTGTCGACAGCACATTGTACAGAAGAAGGCTCAACGGAGTGAAATTGAAGTGTATTCATCGGGAAGATGGACAAAAGCTGTTGGCAGAGATACATGGAGGCATATGTGGTCACCACATTGGCGCAAGAGCACTTGCCGGCAAAGCGTCGCGGCAAGGTTTCTTCTGGCCGACAGCCCTCCAGGATGCAACTGCACAAGTAACCAAGTGTGAAGCGTGCCAGTTCCATTCCAAACAAATACACCAGCCAGCTCAAGCTCTCCAAACGATCCCTTTATCCTGACCATTTTCGGTCTGGGGGCTCGACATCCTCGGCCCCTTTCCCCGAGCTGTCGGGGGCTTTGAGTACTTGTACCTTGCAATCGACAAGTTCACAAAGTGGCCGGAAGTGGAAGCAGTGAGGAAGGTGACAACACAGTCAGCAGTCAAGTTCTTCAGGTCAATTGTTTGCCGTTTTGGGATCCCTAACAGGATCATCACCGACAACGACACGCAATTCACGAGCCGCACCTTCATGCAGTACGTCCAAGATCTTAGCGCCAAGGTCTGCTTCGCTTCTGTTGCTCATCCGAGAAGCAACGGTCAAGCGGAGAGGGCGAATGCGGAAGTGTTGCGCGGGCTCAAGACCAGGACTTTCGACAGGCTGCGCAAGTGCGGAAGGAACTGGATTGAGGAGCTGTCGGTGGTTCTTTGGTTGATTAGGATGACGCCAAGTCGAGCCACTGGCCAGACACCTTTCGCTCTAGTCTATGGAGCAGAGGCAGTTCTCCCCACGGAACTCGTATACGGGTCACCTCGAGTGCTCGCTTATGATGAGCTTGAGCAAGAGCAGCTGCGACAAGATGACGCGCTGCTCCTTGAGGAGGACCGTCTTCAGGCTGCTGTACGAGCTGCTCGATACCAGCAAGCTTTGCGCCGCTACCATAGCCGTAAAGTTAATGCCAGAAGTTTCGAGGAAGGCGACCTTGTTCTTCGGCGCATTCAGTCCGCCAAGAATTCCAACAAGTTGACGCCGAAGTGGGAAGGCCCTTACCGGGTGAAACGAGTCACTAGGCCTGGCGCTGTCCGCCTTGAGACCGAAGATGGCGTTCCGGTGAGCAACTCCTGGAACATTGAGCATCTTCGTAAGTTTTACCCGTAGGGCGCGGTTGCCGGAACCCGTTCCGGCAACCACCTTTTGTACAAGTCTTGCCAATGTTGCATGTAATCCTTTGTACAAGGCCGGGCGCAGACCCCGTGCATAAGTAAAGCTCATGTGCTCCGCACATCTTGTCAATTTCATGCATTTTACTTTATATTTGCATGCATTATCTGACACTTTGTGCAGCACCTACCCCCGGTAAGCAATAACGAGCCATAAGGCTCCATATCTTTATTTTCTCTTCTTTCTTTTTCTCAAAAAGGAAGGTTCCCTCGCACACAAGTTTGCCGGTGGGAAAGGAGAAGATAATGGTATGGACCAAGCATCGCTCGAGGAAGTTTTGCCTTGCCGGGAAGCAAATGACAGAAAAGCTAAGTTGCCAAAGTTTGAGCGATCAGTTTTTAAATTTTGAAGTTATTCTCCTCGAACGACCGTACTTTGTATGGAAAACCTGTGCGCGGAGGAACCAACTCGTAGCTAGTTGCGCCCTTACTTTGTTTCGAGTCTGCTCAACAATTTAAGTGAGCTACGACTAGTTGCGACAAGGTTTCTTGTCGGAAGCGGCACCGCCGGCAGGCTGCTGATGTTCCGCACTCAGCGCTCGCGGCTAAGGTGCCTGCGCCGGCAAGTTCCCTAAAAGCGTAGGGCAAAAACATACAAAGGAAGGGATCAAGTAAAGGAAATAACATAAGCAATCTCTACCCAAAATAGAGTTATATTACAAGATAGCTTGTCGCAGCTCTAATAGATGTTCTCGTGACATAACCAGCAGTGACAAAGAGAAAGAGAAAACGGGCGGCCTAGTCTACGCGATCGCCCTCAACCCTCTTGATCCCGCTCACCTTGTCCACAATGGGTGCGACAAGGGCCTTGAGCGCTTCCATGTCAGCATTCGGCGGCAAGGACTTGAGGACGTTGGTGAAGTTGAGGCCTGGATTGTGGAAGGCCACCTTCATCAGCACCTTCTGGAGAGCCCCCGCGCAGATCCTGCGCGACTCGTCGGCCAGCTGCTTTGGGATCTTTTCCCGGAGTCGCTGGAGAGCCGTCGCCACGCCTTTGAAGAACAGGCTGAGCTTGGCGCTGGGTTGGAGATGCTCGTCGGAGGGATACCCAAAATCCTCCATCCCCAGCTGCGCCAACTCCCCGTCGATGGCTGCGGCAGCATCCACAAGACCCTCAGTCTAGTGCTCCACTGTCTCCCTGAAGGCATCGTGGGCGGCAGCAGCATTTGCCAGCAGCGCCTCGTCGGCCTTGATCTTCTCCGACAAGGCCACCTCCCGCTCCTTGGCGCCGTCCAGCGTCTGAGTCAAAGTGGCCAGCTTCAGCTCGAGATCTGCATTGAAATCCTTGGCAGTGCTGAGCTCCTTGCTCCTCTCAGTGAGAAGACCCTGCAGCTCACCATGAGCGGCAGCATCCTTCTCACGCTCACGCTTGAGCGCGGCGAGCTCCTCGCCGCTCGCCCTGAGATCTGCTTCCAGCTGCGCCACCTTTGTTTCCAGCTCTTTCTTGGCGGCCTTGGCAGCTGCGGTAGCATCCTTTGCTTCCTTGAGGGCCCCGTCAATCGCTTGCTCCCGCGCGGCAAGCTCTTCCTCGTGGCTGTCAAGGTTGACCTTGCGCTGCGCCAATTCTCCTTCCTGCACAAATAGATTTTCGGCGACAAGCCGTTGCTTCTCTTCAACTTCAGCCTTCTCGAGGAGGAAGGCTTTCCGCTCCTCGAGAAGTTGCTCCCGCTCCTCCTCTAGGGACCGGAGAGCCTCCTGCCTGAGACCCCGGAGCTCCTCTGCGCGCTTCTCAATGTCCACTCCCGCCTTCACGGAAAGCGCCTCTCGGGATGCTAGCTTGGCTTGGCGGGCGTGGTAAAGGGACAGCAGCTTTTGCAGCAGCCGCTCCTCCTCAGGCTCGTCGCTGCTGTTGCTTGGTGCGTCGACAAGCGCCAGCCCAGCGGAGGCGAGCACCTCTTCGTCAAAAGTCTCCCCTTCGACCGGCGCCCTGGAGCTCGACGCCCATGGGAGCTTGATGAAGACGCCATCGTCGGCCTTCAGGTAGGCGCCGGGCTGGGGCTCTTCGGAGCCTGGCGGCGCGGCAGCGGCAGAGTGATCGGCGGTCGGTGCAGCGCCTGGCGCTCCTGCGGCCTCGGGGCCGTCAGTGCGATCGCTGGATTCCTCGCCTGCTTCTGCGGCGGCAGCCTTGGCGGCCTCTTCGCCGGCGGGATCATCAGCACCGGCCTCTTCTTCGGTGGCAGCGGCATCGTCATTGTTGCCACGTGCGTCCTCCTCGCCGGTGGCCTCGGTCTCCATTGGATCCGCGTCAGGTGGATCTGACGACCGAAGAGGGGAGAAAAAGTCAAGCAAATATTCAAGCAGAAAATCAGAAGAAGAAGAACCCAAGGGAAGTTTTCAGGCAAAAGGGTTACCTATGCTAGGATTTGCAGTCATGGTCTCAACCACCGGAGGATCGCTGGCGCTGTCCCTTGCCAGAGAACTGTCCCTTGGCGGGGAGTTCTCCCTTGCTGGAGAATGCTCCCTTGCCGGGGAATCCTCCCTCGGCGGTGTAGTCGAAGCAAATGGCACTTCGGGAGCGGCCTCTGGGCCCTCCTAATGAGGCTGCTCTGCTCCTACACAAACCAACAGACAGACATCAGCAAAAGAAGAGCACCAATGCGTGCCTAAAAGCAAGAAGTAAGTTATACACTTACGCTGGGGGCTGCGCTGAGGGCTGCTTTGGGGAAGAATTGCCGGGTCCGGCAAGGTGGTCTCAGGCGTGTCCCCCGTTGCCGCGGTGGGATCATCCTCGATGACAATCACCAGGACCTTGGCTCTCCTCGCCGCTCTCTGGGCCAGAGTCCTGAAAAGGGATGAGCCCGGAATGAAGCAAATCAGATACAAGACACACATCAAGAAGTGAAGAATTACAAGTACAGTGAAGGATCTTACTCTTCTTCTTTGTCGTCAGAGCTGAGCACGGAGAGATCGAAGTCCGGCTCGCCTCCGGTGCGACGAGGCGGAGGAGAAGGCTCCCTTATCCGCTTGGCAGGGGCAGTGGCGGTGGATCAGGAAGGCCCCGCTCCAGTTGCCGCAGCGGCGTGAGGTGCTCCCGCGGCAACAGTGCTTGCCGCGGTCGAGCGCGTCGTGCGCTGCGACGGCTGTTGACTCATCTGCCGCCCCGCCACGTCCCCGGCCCTACGGAGACGCCTCCTTGGTGGAGTTGGGGGCTCCGCTTGCGGCGAGCTAGCTGAAGGTGGGGAGGAGGAGGAGCCGATCTGCAATGGGTCGCCCGCGCCCTCGGCGGGCTCGCTCGTCTCTGATTCGGGCCCGACAAGTTCTTCCTCGCCGACAAGCTCTTCTCGCTCGGCAAGGCTTGCCACCTCTGCTGCCTCCGCCTCCTCCAAGGTGAATCCAAATTGACCCGCGGCAGCTGCTGCCGCCGCCTCCTCCAGCCTAGTGGCGATGTGCTGCATCTCCGCGTCGGTGGTGTCGCGGGTGAGGCTCTTCTGCTCGTCGGGGCGGACCGGCACTTCGACCAAGCTGTCGAAGAACTCCTGCACGACATCGTCTGCGGGCTCTTGCCAAGTTGGGACGATCCCATGCGAGTCGCACAGCGGCATCATTGCACGGATGCGGTCAAGCGAAGAATTGTTGCACAACGAAACGACATTCTGCGGCAACATAAATGGGTGCTGAGGGTCGCGCTTGAACAGCTCCAGAAGCATCGCGTCCAATTCCAAGACCGTGAAATTGAAGTTGAGGCCCGGGCGCAGCCTCATGATATCCGCCGAGTTCTGGAACTCCCAGGCGGGTCTCCCCCTCTCCTGCAGGGGGGTGATGCGGTGGCGGAGAAAATCTGCACCAACGGCGCCTACGGTGAGCCCGGCAAGCCTAAGGCGCAAGATTCGGGTGACGGCAATCTTCAGCCTGTCATCCTTCGGGGCCACGTTGCTCCAATCGTTGCTGCGTACTATTGGGGTTTGGCGCCGGGCGGTGAATGGCTGCGGGTTCTCCTCGACGATCCAGCACCAATCTGCTCTCCACTCCTCCCACTTGCTGCGGAGCTCTCCCTCTTGATAGGCTTCCTTCTTGCCGACCCTCGAGATCTAGGCGATTCCGCCGGCAAGGGGCTCTCCTCTCTCGACTCGGGGGATAAAGAAGTGGCGGAAGAGGGCGACATTGGGGTGGACTCCGACAAAGTTTTCGCACAAATGTGCGAAAACTGCCATGGTCAGAACGGCATTGGGGGTGAAATCAAGGAGGCGGAACCCGTAGGTGTTCATGATATCGCAGAAGAATTCAGAGAAGGGCAGGCAGAGCCCACAGTAGAAGAACAGCGCGAAGAATGGGTACCCGTTCGGAGCCAGCCTTGAAGCGGTGGCTAAGAGTACCCTCGTGCGCGGATGCGCGCGCGTCTCCGTCGACCAGAAGAGGTAGTAGTACTCCCTCAGCTCTTTCGCGTCAAGCTGGGGGGGAGATGGCCCGCTCCTTCCGCAGCGCGGCGAGCCACTACGCCTCGGCCGACTTCACGCCCTTCCGCTTGTCGGCTTTCGGAGCCATGGCGGAGGTGGCGGGGGAGATCGGCGGCGTCGGTGGTGCTGGTGGCAATGGGGGGCGGAGTGCTGCTCTCTTTCGACTTTGGGGAGAAAGGGGGAGCGGCGGAGATTTCTGAAGATTGGAGTAGTAACCGGCGACGTGGACGAACTGCCCCTATTTCCCCTGCTTATAAAGAGGAAGGGGGCGGACGTTTCGCCCTTCCGAATAAAGAAACCACCCACGATCTCTCCCACGACGCCGCACTCGACGCGTGCCGTTGGGGAGGGCGCGGTGGATACGGAGTAAGATTCGGCGTAACCCAGGCCGCGCGTGCCCGTGCCCTGTTTTGGGCCTGGCCCAACAGCGCTCGGCACCGTGTGTGGCCCAGGCCCGGGGGCTCTTGTCGGTGTACTAGAGTAGGGGTACCCTAGTATCCCGAACTTGTGCATGGGCAGTTGCAGCACCCCGCGGCAAGGCTTGTCGGGCGACCGCCAAGATCCTCCGTGGCTCCTTTGGAGCCATTCAAGAACAAAGTACTCAAGCCAAGAGACAAGGCCCCGGTGAGAGGAGCTTGCCGGGAAGGCCAACCAAGGCATCTCAAGGAACTTGCCGCGACGCGCCACGCGTCCCGGCAAGGTCTGGTGAGCGACAAGCTTCCGGGCGCGACAAGATAACGACCGCAGCAAGGCGCTTGCCGCGGCAAGTAACCACCCTGTACCCGCGCTCCAGCACATCCACCAACGTGTCGCCCTGGGGCCTTCCCAGGCGCGCGTGGCGGGAGGCTGTGCAGCCAGCGGTGTGCGGTGGCATGCGACGCTGACAAGACCGCCATCATGGCGAGCGGTGGCGCCCCTGGCGGTCCCTTTTTGCACTGTTTGGGCGACACAGACGGGCATTTAATGCCTTTGTCCCCTGCCGTCAGGGTTAGGTAGGATGCACTGTACAGGTAGCTGTACCAACCGCAACTCCTTTTACGTTTTTACCCTCGTCTGCGTTGCCACCTGTCGGTGACCCCTTGAGCATATAAAAGGAGGCCCATGCGCAACGTCGGGGGGGGGGGGTTCGGCTCATTTCGATGCCAGAAAAACACTTAGCTCTCTCTAGCAAGAACATAATACAATCAGACAAGCATCAGTAGGAGTATTATCTCTCCGGAGAGCTCCGAAGCTGGGTAAACTGCTCGTGTGCTTCGCCTCGATCTGCTCTTCGTGCGATCTCCGCTCCCCGCCGAACCGAAAGGGGCTCGGTCTGTCGGTCCCATAGGTGTTCGTGGATCAGTTTCCTCGACAACGGGTTTAAACCTTCTGGGAATTCATGATCCATTCCTTCATCAATGAAGCAGAGGGGGTGTGCGACGCCTCTGTGCCGGGCTATGTCACGACGCAGTCCGACTAAGTCTGGTCAGTTATGTTTGGCCTAGACGGACTTATTATTAGTGTATCCAGTATGACGGACATCGTCATGTGCTGCGGCGTGCCCCCGTGATCCGTAGATCGATCTTGATTATCCTGCGTTCTTTTCCAATATGTCTTGCAGGTCCTGCGTATTGCCCCGGGCCATAGTGAACTAGCGTGGGGGTGCGGGCTGGTGTTCAGTCTGATACGTCGTTTTATCCCGGCCATGAGGTGGCCGGTCAACCTTGTCTGGTGCTGGTAGTGCGGGCTCTACAGCCTCTTCCTCTAGCTGAGGTAGCAACTTGTGCTTTGAGTAACCCTTGGTGGGGGGCTCGAGTCTGTATTCCTCGGCCGCTAGGACCTCGGTCCATCTGTCTGCGAGCAGATCTTGATCAGCTTGGAGCTGCTGCTGCTTCTCTTTCAGGCTTCTTCTAGTGGCTATAAGCCGGCGCTTAAAGTGCTCCTGCTCTATTGGATCTTCCGGTACGCCGAATTCATCGTTGTCAAGGCTCACCTTGTCTTCAGAGGGAGGCATATAGTTGTCACCCTCCATGTATCCGTCTGTCGCCTGTTCCTCGGGGCTGACCTGCCCATGTTCCTGTTCGGCCTGTTCAAAGGTAGGCTGATCAGGATTGTATTCCTCTTTGGCACCATCTGGGTTTTCTTTTCCTATGCTGGTATTGCTATGGCGGGGCTTAGAGCGGCACCGATGACGCCCATGCTTTGATTTCTTCCCTAAGGGGTTATCTTCTGTTGCCTCATCGCCATTGTTTTCTTTGGGGGTGTCCACCATATATATATATATCATATGAAGAGGTCGCTGTCCAGCGCCCGGTGGGCGGTGGTTCCTGTTCTTCTCCCGCATCATCGTCTATCCCATCGATGTCTTTGGAGTCGAAGTCAAGCACGTCTGTCAAATCATCAACAATGGCTATTAAGTTGGTGGTGGGTGGGTAATGAATTTCTTCGTCGCCTGCTTCCCACTCGAGCCGGACATAGTTCGGCCAGGAATCTCCTGACAGAGAGAGAGACCTTAATGAATTTAGCACATCGCCAAAGGGGGAGTGCTGAAAGATATCCGCAGCGGTGAACTCCATTACTGGAGCCCAATTAGACTTGATGGCCCCGGGCGCGCGCGGTTCGGGACCTACATCCGGACACAAGTCCGGGGGTCCGGTGACGCAAATTCTCTTAACGGCGGAATCTATGTTCGGCTCTACCGCCGAAGAGCATGCGGCCTCCGTGGCGGGGTCCATCCACCCATCCTCGGATGATGCGATCTTCCCCTGATTTAGGTCTGGAGCAGCTGCAGGGGCGATGTCCCGAATACTGTCCGACAGCAGATTTAAGTCATGCTCGTCATGACTGTTCGGCGCTCCTGACGTAGGCCTGAATCCGTCGAAGATCAAGTCTCCGCAGATATCGTCCGTGTAATTCAAGTTTCTGAACCTAACCTGATGGCCAGGGGCGTAGCTGTCGATCTGCTCCAGATGGCCAAGCGAGTTGGCCCGCAGTGCGAAGCCGCCGAACACGAAGATCTGTCCAGGGAGAAAAGTCTCGCCCTGAACTGCGTTGTTGAAGGTTGGGGGAGCCATCAAGCCTTGCAGCAATGACACAGAGTAACTCTCAATGAAAGCACCAATGTTGGTGTCAAAACCGGCAGATCTTGGGTAGGGGGTCCCAAACTGTGTGTCTAAGGCTAATGGTAACAGGAGACTAGGGACTCAATTCGAGAGATACTTTTGGCCACATTCCTTGAGCTACCTACCAGTTAATCAACTTTGTAAGGTTCATTCTTCCGAAGACACACCCTTATCCTTTTTGTAAGTACGATGACGTTCTTGAAGAAAGGATGGCGACTTCATCATGATGGCCCGTAGCAGAGAAATGAAGACATCAATGTAATGGGTCAACATCTTCGAGACAAGCGGCCAAGAACAAGACGATCCATTAGAATTCCGTAACCAAAACTTTCCCCCCTTACTCCACCTCTTAAATTCCGGGACGAGATTTCTTGTAGTGGAGGAGATTTGTAACACCCCCAGTGTCAAGCTACTGTAATCTCCCCCTAATGGTGCCATGTCATAAAGTTTAGCTAAGCCAAATTGCCACTTATAAAAAATCAAAGCCATTTTCATATTTAAAATAAAGTCAAAATAATATTTCTTCAAACATGAAAACTAAAATGCTTATAATGTTGCAAATAATACATAAGTAATTATGGTGGTGAACCAACATTTTTATAAAATGCCTAAGTGCCCAAAAATATTTTAAATAGGGGCTAAGACAATTATTTAAATGCTTTTTAACTTATAAAATTCTAAACTAAATTTATTTAAATGCTAATCTATTTGTGGTAGTGGCCTATCTTAAAATACTAATTATGGTTCTAGTTTTATATTTATAAAACCAAATCTATACCTACTATTAAAGGAATAGGTATTCTTGGTTTGGTTTAGTCCTTTCATTTGGTTTGAGTGCACGCTAAAGTTTTCGTACCGTTGGCTTGTACACAGGCGAAGTGATCTGGCGAGGTACTTGTATGTTGATAGGACTTTTATGAGCTTTCATAGAGACCACGAAAAATAATTGGGTTAAAATAAATCAACATTGTGGGAATTGAACACGGGACCTCCTATCTGGATCTTTGATGTAACAACCAACAACCTATGCGCCATTCGCATTTACTAATCCCAACTCACTCTAAATATACGAGTGGCAGTCCTCATGTTTAGGGCGAGCTAATTAAGCGAATGAGCTAATTAAAGGAAGGATTATGGGCTTAAATAAAATATTTAAATGGATGTGGCTAACTAAAGAAAGGATTGTGGGTAAACCGATGGAATAGCTAAAAGAAAGATGGTGGTATTAATAAATAGAATATTCAAATAGATGAGGATAATTAAAGGAAGGACTTGATGTAAAAAGGTAGGATAATTAAAAGGAAGGATCTGTAGGCTTCAATGTGTTGGGGTACTAAATTAGAAAAGGAAGGATTTGATTCTCGACTAAAACCGGTGAGGACGTCATGGTAATTAAAGGAAGGATTATACTTAAATGAAATCAACGGGAGATTATGCCCGACAAAGAAAATAATGAACGGGGCTAAATTGCAACATAACTTTTTATGTTCATTTTGTAGAAGGATGTTGCGTTGCAACATGTTCTTCATAGTGAACTCAGTGCCGTGGGACATTATGCTTGCACAAAACATCAATTTTTCCCATTGCAATGCACGGGCATATGTGCTACTTTCTACTAAAAGAAATTGCAAACTGATACGTCTCCAACGTATCTATAATTTTTGATTATTCCATGCTATTATATTATCTGTTTTGGATGCTTTATATGCCTTAATATGTTATTTTATATTATTTTTGGAACTAACCTATTAACCTAGTGCCCAATGCCAGTTGTTGTTTTTTCCTTGTTTTTGGCTTTTTCAGAAAGGAATATCAAACGGAGTCTAAACGGAATAAAACTTCCGTCATGATTTTTCTTGGACCATAAGACATCCACGGAGCTTGGAGAGGGGGCCAGAAGAGTTCTGAGGGCTCCACAAGCCCTCAAGGCGTGCCTTAGGGGGCGCCCCCTGGCTTGTGGCCCCCACAGGAGTCCTCCAACCCTAATTCTTGGCCTATAAATTACCAAATATTTCCAAACCACTAGAAGCGCCCACCAAAATACTTTTCCGCTGCCGCAAGCCTCTAACCTCGTGAGATCCCATCTTGGGGCCTTTTCCGGCACCCTGCTAGATGGGGATTCGATCATGGAGGGCTTCTACATCAACCCTATTGCCCTTTTGATGAACCGTGAGTTGTTTACCACAGACCTACTGCTACGTCTTGAGCTTGCGTTGGTTTTCCTTGAAGAGGAAAGGGTGATGCAGCAATAGTACTGTAAGTATTTCCTTCAGTTTTTGAGAACCAAGCTATCAATCCAGTATGAGGCTCCTCAAAAGTCCCACGCACCTACACAAACAAACAAAGAACTCGCAACCAACGCAATAAAGGGGTTGTCAATCCCTTCACGGCCACTTGCGAAAGTGAGATCTGATAGGGATAGTATGATAAGATAAATATATTTTTGGTATTTTATAATATAGATGCAAAAAGTAAAGATGCAAATAAAAGTAGATTGAGAGCTTATATGATAAAAGATAGACCCGGGGGCCATAGGTTTCACCAGTGGCTTCTCTCAAGATAGCATAAGTATTACGGTGGGTGAACGAATTACTGTCGAGCAACTGATAGAAAAGCGAATAATTATGAGATTATCTAGGAATCACGTCCGCGACAAGTAGACTGACTCCTACCTGCATCTACTACTATTACTCCACACATTGACTGCTATCCAGCATGCATCTAGAGTATTAAGTTCATAAGAACAGAGTAACGCATTAAGAAAGATGACATGATGTAGAGGGATAAACTCAAGCAATATGATATAAACCCCATATTTTTATCCTCGATGGCAACAATACAATACGTGCCTTGCAACCCTTTCTGTCACTGGGTAAGGACACCACAAGATTGAACCCAAAGCTAAGCACTTCTCCCATGGCAAGAAAGATCAATCTAGTAGGCCAAACCAAACTGATAATTTGAAGAGACTTGCAAAGATAACTCAATCATACATAAAATAATTCAGAGAAGATTCAAATATTTCTCATAGATAAACTTGATCATAAACCCACAATTCATTGATCTCGACAAACACACCGCAAAAAGATTTTACATCGAATAGATCTCCACAAGAGAGGGAGAGAACATTGTATTGAGATCCAAAAAGAGAGAAGAAGCCATCTAGCTAATAACTATGAACCCGAAGGTCTGTGGTAAACTACTCACAACTCATCGGAAGGGCTGTGGTGTTGATGTAGAAGCCCTCCATGGTCGATTCCCCCTCCGATGGAGCGCCGACGAAGGCTCCAAGATGGGATCTCTCGGATATAGAAGGTTACGGCGGTGGAAATTGTGTTTCGGTGGCTCCATGGATGTTTTCGGGGTACGTAGGTATATATAGGAGGAAGAAGTACGTCGGTGGCCGCTCAAGGGGCCCCGGAGACAGGGGCGCGCCCAGGAGGGGTGGGCGCGCCCTCCTATCTCCTGGCCGCCTCGATTGCTTCTTGACTTGCACTCCATGTCCTTTGGATCACGTTCGTTCCAAAAATCACGCTCCCAAAGGTTTCATTCGGTTTGGACTCCGTTTGATATTCCTTTTCTTCGAAATACTGAAATAGGCCAAAAAACAGCAATACGGGCTGGGCCTCCGGTTAGTAGGTTACTCCCAAAAATGATATAAATGTGTAAAATAAAGCCCATATACATCCAAAAGGGGTAATATAATAGCATGGAACAATCAAAAATTATAGATACGTTGGAGACGTATCAAGCATCCCCAAGCTTAATTCCTGCTCGTCCTTGAGTAGGTAAATGATAAAAGCAGAATTTTTGATGTGGAATGCTACCTAGCATAATTCTCAATGTAATTTTATATATTGTGGCATGATTGTTCAGATCCAAATGATTCAAGATAAAAGCTTATAAAACATAAAAATAATAATACTTCGAAGCATACTAACAAATAATCATGTCCTATCAAAATAGCATAGCCAAAGAAAGCTTATCCCTACAAAATCATATAGTTAGGCCATGCTTCATTTTCATTACACAAAATACTCCCATCATGTACAACCCCGATGACGAGCCGAGCAATTGGTTCATACTTTTTAACGCACTTCAGCTTTTTTCAACTCTTACGCAATACATGAGCGCAAGCCATGGACATAGCACTATGGTGGTATATGGTGGTGGTTGTAAGGACAAAAAGGGAGAAGATAGTCTCACATCAACTAGGCATATCAACGGGCTATGGAGATGCCCATTAATAGATATCAATGTGAGTGAGTAGGGATTGCCATGCAACGGATGCACTAGAGCTATAAATATATGAAAGCTCAACAAAAGAAGCTAAGTGGGTGTGCATCCAACTTGCTTGCTCATGAAGACCTAGGGCATTTTGAGGAAGCCCATCATTGGAATATACAAGCCAAGTTCTATAATGAAATATTCCCACTAGTATATGAAAATGACAACATAAGAGACTCTCTATCATGAAGATCATGGTGCTACTTTGAAGCACAAGTGTGGAAAAGAGATAGTAACATTGTCCCTTATCTCTTTTTCTCTCATTTCATTTTTTCTTTTTCTTTTTTTTTCTTTTTTTCTTTGGCCTTTTTTTTCTTTTTGGCCTTTCTCTTTTTCTTTTTCTTTTGTAAAGTCCGAAGTCTCATCCCGACTTGTGGGGGAATCATAGTCTTCATCATCCTTTCCTCACTGGGACAATGCTCTAATAATGAAGGTCATCACACTTTTATTGATTTACAACTCAAGAATTACAACTCAAAGCTAGAACAAGATATGACTCTATATGAATGCCTCCGGCGGTGTACCGGGATATGCAATGAATCAAGAGCGACATGTATAAAAATTATGAAGGTGGCCTTGCCACAAATACGATGTCAACTACATGATCATGCAAAGAGCAATATGAAAATGATGGAGCGTGTCATAATAAACGGAACGATGGAAAGTTGCATGGCAATATATCTCGGAATGGCTATGGAAATGCCATAATAGGTAGGTATGGTGGCTGTTTTGAGGAAGGTAAATAATGGGTGCATGCTACCGGCGAAAGTTGCGTGGTATAATAGAAGCTAGCTAAGTGGAAGGATGAGTGTGCGTATATCCATGGACTCACATTAGTCATAAAGAACTCATATACTTATTGCAAAAGTCTACTTAGCCCTCAAAGCAAAGTACTACTACGCATGCCCCTAGAGGGACAGATTGGTAGGAAAAGACCATCTCTCGTCCCCGACTGCCACTCATAAGGAAGACACTCAAAAGAGCACCTCATGCAACAAATTTGTCACACAACTTTTACCATACGTGCATGCTACGGGACTTGCCAACTTCAACAAAAGTATTTCTCAATTTCATAATTACCCACTAGCATGACTCTAACATTACTACCTTTATATCTCAAAACAATTATCAAGCATCAAATTGATCCTAGTGTTTAATGCACTTTCTATGATAGTTTTTATTATACCCAACTTGGATGCTCATCATTCTAGGACCAAATTCATAACCATAGAAAATACCATGCTGTTCTAAGAGACTCTCAAAATAATATAATTGAAGCATGAGAGACTAGCAATTTCTATAAAATTAAGCCACCGTCGTGCTCTAAAAGATATAAGTGAAGCACTAGAGCAAAATCTATCTAGCTCAAAAGATATAAGTGAAGCACATAGCATATTCTAATAAATTCTAATCAAGTGGGATTCTCACAAAAGGTGTGTACAGAAATGATGACGGTGGTAAACTAAAAGGCAAATACTAATATAATACACGACGCTCCAAGCAAAACACATATCATGTGGTGAATAAAAATATAGCTCCAAGTAAAGTTACCAATGAACGAAGACGAAAGAGGGGATGCCTTCCGGGGGCATCCCCAAGCTTAGGATTTTGGCTATTCTTGAATATATTGGGGTGCCTTGGGCACCCCCAAGCTTAGGATCTTGCCACTCTTTATTCCATAGTCCATCAAAGCTTTACCCAAAACTTGAAAACTTCACAACACAAAACTCAACAGGAAATCTCATAAGCTCCGTTAGTGAAAGAAAACAAAACCACCACATAATGTACTGTAATTAACTCATTATTTATTTATTTTAGTGTTAAACCTACTTTATTCCAATTCATTTATGGTTCATACCACTTAATACTAGCCATAGGTGCATCAAAATAAGCAAACAACACACGAAAAACAGAATCTGTCAAAAACAGAACAGTCTGTAGAAATCTGTAACTAACGCAAACTTCTGTAACTCTAAAAATCCTACAAAAATAGGAAGTCCTGGAAAATTTGTTTATTGATCAGAAGAAAAAATAATCAATGCAAAATCACGTTTCTGTGATTTATTGAATTTTTTCTCGTGAGCACAAAGTTTCTGTTTTTCAGCAGAATCAAATCAACTATCATCATAGGTTATCCTATAGGTTCTACTTGGCACATAGACTAATTAAAGCATGAAAACACATCTAAACAGAAAGTACATGCAAAATTTATTACTAAACAGAAACAAAAACAAAAAACACAAAGAAAATTGGGTTGCCTCCCAACTAGTGCTATCGTTTAACGCCCCTAGCTAGGCATAAAAGCGAAGATAGATTTAAGTAGTGCCATAATAATAAGATAAATCTTGAAAACTCATCTCATATTCTCTATGTTCGGCAGCAAGTTTTCTTTGAGGCAAGAAAAAATAATGAAAAGGGCTAAATTTAGCGGGACAAAAGTCCCCAAGATCAATCTCAGGAGGAACGGGTTCCTCCTTTGGCCCTTCATAATGCACAACTAATTCATCACTAAAAGCATTCTTTTGGCAAAATCTCGTGAGCCTATACTCAAGAGAGTATCCTAGCTCATTATTTCTAAGAGCAAAATCATTATTAAGTTCAGAAATTCTATCAAGCAAGACATTGGTAGGAACCTTTTTTCTAAG